>NC_025698.1:3753888-3764893 GCF_000633955.1 Camelina sativa | reverse complement strand
TCGATTTACAACTACAGCTTCAAAGCCAGGGGTTCCATGATTGCTTTCAAGATCTTCCAGCGATGGCATTTCTCCCTGCTTTGTTGAGTCTGTGGATAGACTGTACACATCGTAGAAACTATCGACAACTTTCTCCTCATAGTCAAGCACGCCATATTCCTAGGAATCGTTCAAAACATGTTATTCATGTAAGATCATGTAGGCAGTACCAAATCGCCAAGATATTTGGCCCACATAATTACGGTATATTAAAGCCTTCCTTTTTATAAAGGCTTTAATCTTCAGAGAGGAAACAAAGCTAAGCAGGTGCAACAACAACAACAACAAAAATCACCACACAGAAGCATACGGATCAGTAAAGGAGCAATGCAATTCAATCTGAAATTCAATTAGCTATCGAACAGTAATTCAATTAGAATACCCACAACCATGGAACGTTCAATTGCGCTTAAATTCATTATGACTCAAGACTCGAAAACACACAAAGAGATAATTCAGCATTTCCCTAAATAACAAGAGAAAGAAGACTAACCCAGTACTGTCTCGATAACCTCTGGGCCACCACCTCCGACGAATCCCGCCTAGACTCCATCCGTTGATGGCTTCCTAAGCTCAGCAACGTGGCCGCTCGGATCTGATGCTTCTCCGGATCCTCGCTGGAGAGCGAATTCGAAGCACTGATCGCTAGGGCTAACTGAACTTGATACTCTTCCTCGGAGGACATGTAATCGGCACGGTTGGAAGCAGCAGTAGGAGAAGGAGAAGTCATCGAAGAAGCAGGTGCGGTCACCGGAACCGTTTCCGCGACAGAAGAAGGGGTGGCTTGAGGAGGATTAGCAGAAGAGACGTGAATCCGATTTTGATCGGATGGAGGAGGAGGAGGAACAGCATCGTTGGTTCGATTCAGCTGCTCTTGATTCCCACCTCTGTGTAGCTTCTTGAAAATATGCTTCATCGGTCTCTCTTTTCAGATTCTTCTTCCGTTGGTCAAAATCAAAAAAAAAGTGGTGGGAGTGACGGAAACGAAACTTATGCCGGCGAGTTAAAAGGAGGGGAAGGGACTAAGTTTTCAGGATTTACGATTATGCCACTGTTTTGACCTTTTTTGTTAAGTTATCCAATTAAGATGAAGCATTTAGGAGAAAATGTGACACGTTGCTTTCAGGACCCACACGCTATAATTTTCTATACGCGGCTAATAGGGTTAAAAAATAATGTAAAAAGTAATACTCAATTAATTACCAAAGTGAAAACGACATGTATCACAGGAGTATCAGTAAATCCATACAGGTGGTTCTTGGCAGATTTTGAGCGGGAGATTTCGCACCGGAATCCAAACTAAGCATGAGTACGATTATATGAAACCATTCTTTAGCGTTCTTCCATATCAACACATTCAAGTACTAAAGAGGTCTAACGGGAACAGTAAAAACAAAAAACGCCAAGGTAAATAAGAACAGAGCTTTTGATACAGACAAGCCGGTCTTAGCTTCTGAAACAAATTTATCTTCATTCATGATATTGTAACACCTACATATCAACCAAAACTTACAAAAGTAGACCACATTATCTTCTGTGACAAAATTTCAGCTTTATTCCTGCAAATCTAATTGGATACGAAACAACAACTACTACTACTCTCAGCGTTCTGTGGCAGCCAACCATCATTCTGATTCTGAGTGTAACAGCTTGTCCTCGTTTCTGTGTATTGCTGGAACTGCTTTAGCGGAATCCAGGCAACAAGTGTTCGTAAGTATATTAAAAAGGAACTCATAATCGATACCACTGATAAGATAACGAAGATTAACAAGTAAATCTATAAGTTCAAACATTAAACATCCATCGTTTGCTGTTAAATTACTCATTGAGGTTTGCAACTATATTGCTCCATGTCATACTTTCAAACAGTCCATATCGGCATAAAACTCTTCCACATTGCATTGTGTCACACTTTGAAGAACAAGAAGATTTTCAGGAACATTCTCAGGGAGAATATTTGGACAGTAAGAACAGGCAACACCAGTACAAGAAGAAAAGTGAGAAATGTTTATGAACTTACAGTTAATGCTTGTTTTCAACTTCTTCCTCTTGCTATTACTCACTTGGTCTCCACTATAGTTAATGCTCGTTTTCAACTTCTTCGTCTTGCTAGTACTTCCTTGGTCTCCACTACGTATCGGCNCTTCCGCAGATCCACCCATATGCTCTGTGACAAGTTCAGCCAGCCTCTGCACCAACACACTAACACTGGTAGTAGGACAATCCAGTGCAATGCATTGTGCAATCTGTAGCAACTCATCCAGGGAAGGATCAATAGCTCGATTTACAACTACAGCTTCAAAGCCAGGGGTTCCATGATTGCTTTCAAGATCTTCCAGCGATGGCATTTCTCCCTGCTTTGTTGAGTCTGTGGATAGACTGTACACATCGTAGAAACTATCGACAACTTTCTCCTCATAGTCAAGCACGCCATATTCCTAGGAATCGTTCAAAACATGTTATTCATGTAAGATCATGTAGGCAGTACCAAATCGCCAAGATATTTGGCCCACATAATTACGGTATATTAAAGCCTTCCTTTTTATAAAGGCTTTAATCTTCAGAGAGGAAACAAAGCTAAGCAGGTGCAACAACAACAACAACAAAAATCACCACACAGAAGCATACGGATCAGTAAAGGAGCAATGCAATTCAATCTGAAATTCAATTAGCTATCGAACAGTAATTCAATTAGAATACCCACAACCATGGAACGTTCAATTGCGCTTAAATTCATTATGACTCAAGACTCGAAAACACACAAAGAGATAATTCAGCATTTCCCTAAATAACAAGAGAAAGAAGACTAACCCAGTACTGTCTCGATAACCTCTGGGCCACCACCTCCGACGAATCCCGCCTAGACTCCATCCGTTGATGGCTTCCTAAGCTCAGCAACGTGGCCGCTCGGATCTGATGCTTCTCCGGATCCTCGCTGGAGAGCGAATTCGAAGCACTGATCGCTAGGGCTAACTGAACTTGATACTCTTCCTCGGAGGACATGTAATCGGCACGGTTGGAAGCAGCAGTAGGAGAAGGAGAAGTCATCGAAGAAGCAGGTGCGGTCACCGGAACCGTTTCCGCGACAGAAGAAGGGGTGGCTTGAGGAGGATTAGCAGAAGAGACGTGAATCCGATTTTGATCGGATGGAGGAGGAGGAGGAACAGCATCGTTGGTTCGATTCAGCTGCTCTTGATTCCCACCTCTGTGTAGCTTCTTGAAAATATGCTTCATCGGTCTCTCTTTTCAGATTCTTCTTCCGTTGGTCAAAATCAAAAAAAAAGTGGTGGGAGTGACGGAAACGAAACTTATGCCGGCGAGTTAAAAGGAGGGGAAGGGACTAAGTTTTCAGGATTTACGATTATGCCACTGTTTTGACCTTTTTTGTTAAGTTATCCAATTAAGATGAAGCATTTAGGAGAAAATGTGACACGTTGCTTTCAGGACCCACACGCTATAATTTTCTATACGCGGCTAATAGGGTTAAAAAATAATGTAAAAAGTAATACTCAATTAATTACCAAAGTGAAAACGACATGTATCACAGGAGTATCAGTAAATCCATACAGGTGGTTCTTGGCAGATTTTGAGCGGGAGATTTCGCACCGGAATCCAAACTAAGCATGAGTACGATTATATGAAACCATTCTTTAGCGTTCTTCCATATCAACACATTCAAGTACTAAAGAGGTCTAACGGGAACAGTAAAAACAAAAAACGCCAAGGTAAATAAGAACAGAGCTTTTGATACAGACAAGCCGGTCTTAGCTTCTGAAACAAATTTATCTTCATTCATGATATTGTAACACCTACATATCAACCAAAACTTACAAAAGTAGACCACATTATCTTCTGTGACAAAATTTCAGCTTTATTCCTGCAAATCTAATTGGATACGAAACAACAACTACTACTACTCTCAGCGTTCTGTGGCAGCCAACCATCATTCTGATTCTGAGTGTAACAGCTTGTCCTCGTTTCTGTGTATTGCTGGAACTGCTTTAGCGGAATCCAGGCAACAAGTGTTCGTAAGTATATTAAAAAGGAACTCATAATCGATACCACTGATAAGATAACGAAGATTAACAAGTAAATCTATAAGTTCAAACATTAAACATCCATCGTTTGCTGTTAAATTACTCATTGAGGTTTGCAACTATATTGCTCCATGTCATACTTTCAAACAGTCCATATCGGCATAAAACTCTTCCACATTGCATTGTGTCACACTTTGAAGAACAAGAAGATTTTCAGGAACATTCTCAGGGAGAATATTTGGACAGTAAGAACAGGCAACACCAGTACAAGAAGAAAAGTGAGAAATGTTTATGAACTTACAGTTAATGCTTGTTTTCAACTTCTTCCTCTTGCTATTACTCACTTGGTCTCCACTATAGTTAATGCTCGTTTTCAACTTCTTCGTCTTGCTAGTACTTCCTTGGTCTCCACTACGTATCGGCTTGTAATCTCGTAAAGGATGATACTTCATGGATTCTAGCTCTTTTATGGCTATGTCAAATCGGTGTTTTACCTCCCTCTGCAATTACGGAGAAAAACAATATAAAAGATTTAGAAAGTCAAGCAGAGGAAGTGTGGAACATAATTAGAATTCCCTGACTGATACTCACAAGTTGTCTATTCACACCCATGATTTGCTGCTTGCATAACTTTATCTCCATCTCAAGTGCACGCAGANCGTTCAAAACATGTTATTCATGTAAGATCATGTAGGCAGTACCAAATCGCCAAGATATTTGGCCCACATAATTACGGTATATTAAAGCCTTCCTTTTTATAAAGGCTTTAATCTTCAGAGAGGAAACAAAGCTAAGCAGGTGCAACAACAACAACAACAAAAATCACCACACAGAAGCATACGGATCAGTAAAGGAGCAATGCAATTCAATCTGAAATTCAATTAGCTATCGAACAGTAATTCAATTAGAATACCCACAACCATGGAACGTTCAATTGCGCTTAAATTCATTATGACTCAAGACTCGAAAACACACAAAGAGATAATTCAGCATTTCCCTAAATAACAAGAGAAAGAAGACTAACCCAGTACTGTCTCGATAACCTCTGGGCCACCACCTCCGACGAATCCCGCCTAGACTCCATCCGTTGATGGCTTCCTAAGCTCAGCAACGTGGCCGCTCGGATCTGATGCTTCTCCGGATCCTCGCTGGAGAGCGAATTCGAAGCACTGATCGCTAGGGCTAACTGAACTTGATACTCTTCCTCGGAGGACATGTAATCGGCACGGTTGGAAGCAGCAGTAGGAGAAGGAGAAGTCATCGAAGAAGCAGGTGCGGTCACCGGAACCGTTTCCGCGACAGAAGAAGGGGTGGCTTGAGGAGGATTAGCAGAAGAGACGTGAATCCGATTTTGATCGGATGGAGGAGGAGGAGGAACAGCATCGTTGGTTCGATTCAGCTGCTCTTGATTCCCACCTCTGTGTAGCTTCTTGAAAATATGCTTCATCGGTCTCTCTTTTCAGATTCTTCTTCCGTTGGTCAAAATCAAAAAAAAAGTGGTGGGAGTGACGGAAACGAAACTTATGCCGGCGAGTTAAAAGGAGGGGAAGGGACTAAGTTTTCAGGATTTACGATTATGCCACTGTTTTGACCTTTTTTGTTAAGTTATCCAATTAAGATGAAGCATTTAGGAGAAAATGTGACACGTTGCTTTCAGGACCCACACGCTATAATTTTCTATACGCGGCTAATAGGGTTAAAAAATAATGTAAAAAGTAATACTCAATTAATTACCAAAGTGAAAACGACATGTATCACAGGAGTATCAGTAAATCCATACAGGTGGTTCTTGGCAGATTTTGAGCGGGAGATTTCGCACCGGAATCCAAACTAAGCATGAGTACGATTATATGAAACCATTCTTTAGCGTTCTTCCATATCAACACATTCAAGTACTAAAGAGGTCTAACGGGAACAGTAAAAACAAAAAACGCCAAGGTAAATAAGAACAGAGCTTTTGATACAGACAAGCCGGTCTTAGCTTCTGAAACAAATTTATCTTCATTCATGATATTGTAACACCTACATATCAACCAAAACTTACAAAAGTAGACCACATTATCTTCTGTGACAAAATTTCAGCTTTATTCCTGCAAATCTAATTGGATACGAAACAACAACTACTACTACTCTCAGCGTTCTGTGGCAGCCAACCATCATTCTGATTCTGAGTGTAACAGCTTGTCCTCGTTTCTGTGTATTGCTGGAACTGCTTTAGCGGAATCCAGGCAACAAGTGTTCGTAAGTATATTAAAAAGGAACTCATAATCGATACCACTGATAAGATAACGAAGATTAACAAGTAAATCTATAAGTTCAAACATTAAACATCCATCGTTTGCTGTTAAATTACTCATTGAGGTTTGCAACTATATTGCTCCATGTCATACTTTCAAACAGTCCATATCGGCATAAAACTCTTCCACATTGCATTGTGTCACACTTTGAAGAACAAGAAGATTTTCAGGAACATTCTCAGGGAGAATATTTGGACAGTAAGAACAGGCAACACCAGTACAAGAAGAAAAGTGAGAAATGTTTATGAACTTACAGTTAATGCTTGTTTTCAACTTCTTCCTCTTGCTATTACTCACTTGGTCTCCACTATAGTTAATGCTCGTTTTCAACTTCTTCGTCTTGCTAGTACTTCCTTGGTCTCCACTACGTATCGGCTTGTAATCTCGTAAAGGATGATACTTCATGGATTCTAGCTCTTTTATGGCTATGTCAAATCGGTGTTTTACCTCCCTCTGCAATTACGGAGAAAAACAATATAAAAGATTTAGAAAGTCAAGCAGAGGAAGTGTGGAACATAATTAGAATTCCCTGACTGATACTCACAAGTTGTCTATTCACACCCATGATTTGCTGCTTGCATAACTTTATCTCCATCTCAAGTGCACGCAGACGACCCTCAACAGGAACAGCGTTTTGCTCAACCAATTGTTTTTGTCTGCCACGTACGACCTCTGGCTGCCAAACCTTTAAAGCAACCGATGCTTGCCTGCGAGAGACAAGAACAAATGACATGAGTAAGGAATGAATGAGGCAAGAAGAGAAGGACCAATCTCATTTTCACTTTGATCAAACAAAAGAATCATCTTTACAAACTTGTCACAAAACAATATGCAATCATCTCCTCCTCTAGAGTCAGAACTTATTAGAAAATAACAATAATGTTCTCCAGGTGAGGGACTAGTTAGTGTACCTCACTTTGTGCAAATTAGAAAACTCCAGAGAAGCAGACTGTAATCTATCAGCCTCTTCTGATAACCGAGACTCCAATTCACGAATTCTCCGTCTCCATTCAGAAATCTCACTCTCCTTCCTGAGTAAAGCTCTCCTATGGGCAGCTAATTTCCTCTCCTTATCCCTCTCAAACCTATCCAACACACACACACTCACTCAGTAACAACACAAGGAACTTCATAAAAAAACACAAATTTGAATCAAATAACAATACCTAGTCTTGTAGATAAACTTGGTTGGAGATTGAGAAGAGGAAGCAGAGATGATGTGGGTTGGGAAATCATGGAAGAGAAGAAGGTCCCAGAAGCAATCATCGGAGGACAAACGGCGGAGACGGCGAGAGGTGATGGAGATACAGCAGAGATCTTTGTAGGAGAAAGCAGAGGACTTCACGCCAATCTCTAGAATCTTTCTCCATAGCTCGTCGGGTATTTCGTTCGCCGACATTTCTCTTTCTAGGGTTCTAATCCCAGTTTGGAGTTTGTTCGGAGAGTTTTAATTCCCAATTTTGTTGGTTTCAACAAGACGACAAATTTTTTTTTTTTTTTAAATTAAAAACAAAATAAAACGAGCTGGTCACACCGAAATAACCCTCTTCTCTTCTCTCGTCTTCGTCTTCTTCCTCTAGAACCCCCAAAGATGGCGTAGCCAAGCCAAAAGATCTCTCAAATATTATTGATAACGATGGATTCTTCTAGTATCCTTGATTCTCTCGGAGTTGAGATTATCGGCGTGATGGCTCCGGTCTCAATCTGCATGTTCCTCGTCGTCCTTCTCACCTACTCTCTCTCCGTTACCTCCGACCCTCAGATCCGTACCGCCGCCAATCTCATTTACATCGAGAATCCCTCCGACTCCGCTACCGTTAAGCTCGAAGGTAGTCTTCTCAACGCCATAGTATTCGTCGTCCTCGTTGCCGCCGTCACTTTCATCCTTGTTCTCCTCTTCTACTACAACTTCACCAATTTCCTCAAGCATTACATGCGCTTCTCCGCCTTCTTCGTCCTAGGTACCAATTTCGTTTCCTCCTTCACTTCTTCATCCTCTTCTTAGGGTTTTACTCGAATTCAATGTTGGTTAATCTTGTCTCAGGTACGATGGGAGGTGCGATATTCCTATCGATAATACAGCATTTCTCAATTCCTGTTGATTCAGTCACCTGCTTCATATTGCTTTTCAATTTCACCATCCTGGGGACTTTGTCAGTGTTTGCTGGTGGTATACCAATTGTGGTGAGACAGTGTTATATGGTTGTTATGGGGATTGTTGTTGCAGCTTGGTTTACTAAATTACCTGAATGGACTACATGGTTTATCTTGGTGGCTTTAGCTTTGTATGATTTGGTTGCTGTTTTGGCACCTGGTGGTCCACTTAAGCTCTTGGTGGAGCTGGCTTCAAGCCGAGATGAGGAGCTTCCTGCTATGGTTTATGAAGCTAGGCCCACTGTCTCCTCGGGCAACCAAGGGAGAAACCGTGGCTCGAGTCTAAGGGCTTTGGTTGGTGGTGCTGCTGGTGGGGTTTCAGATTCTGGATCAGTTGAGCTGCAAGCAGTACGGAACCATGATGCAAACCAACTTGGAAGAGGAAATTCTCATAATCTGGATTATAATGCTGTTGAAGTGAGGGATATAGACAATGTGGATGGTCATGGTAACGAAGACAGAGACGTTGTTGAGAGGTCACCTGTGGTTGCCATATCCTCAGAGCACTCAACCGCAGTTGGAACCAGAGGAAATATCGAAGACAGAGATACTGTTATGGATGAGGAAATGTCTCCTCTTGTTGAGTTGATGGGCTGGGGAGATAATAGGGAAGAACCAAGAGGTTTGGAGGAGTCGGATAACGTTGTCGACATTTCAAATAGAGGCATCAAACTTGGTCTTGGAGACTTTATTTTCTACAGTGTTCTTGTTGGTAGGGCAGCAATGTATGATCTGATGACGGTATACGCCTGTTACCTTGCGATCATCTCGGGACTAGGGTGCACTCTTATTTTGTTGGCTGTGTACAACCGAGCTCTGCCTGCTCTTCCCATATCCATCATGTTGGGTGTTGTTTTCTACTTCTTGACGCGGTTATTGATGGAGCCGTTTGTTGTTGGGATGACAACTAATTTGATGATGTTCTGATTAACCAGAAAAAATCTAGGGGAACAAGTTAGATGATGATATCCTGATTGCTGTTTTTATCCATGTATTGCACCTTGTGCTGTTTCAAATGAAGCAAATATGTTTTAAGGGTTTTGAGCAATATTCTATTGGAAAAACCGCTAATGTAAAATGGATTGATAGTCTCTGAAGCCGATCATTTTAGTATATGTGTTTGTAGACATTTCAGGTGTTTGACTGAAAACTTTAGGATTGATCTGTGGTATCTTAATTCCTTCAAGTCTCATCTCTCGTGCATATACACTACACACAGACACAGAGAGTCTTGACGTCAATTAAGCACAAGTAATTGTTATGACTTATGCTTGTAAAGAAGCAGATAGACGCATTAATTTATAGGACAGTCCGCGGACCCTCTCACAAGACGCGATGTGGGATGTGCGCATCCGGACTTATTATTTTTACGTTTTCATATTAGTTCAATAACCCTCTAAACCAGAACTTAAACCGGATACCAAACCGGTCGTAGATTTCCACATTATTATTCTGGAAAAAAAAACTGAAACTTTATACTATATAGGATTTTGATTTATGTCTCAGTTTGAGTAATTTCCAACTGCCAGTCTACCACGTTCTTTTTTGCTACATTTAAGTTCTTTATCTAATTTATATTCAACTAAGTATCTAAAAATTACAACACCAAAAAAAAAATTATTTAGAAGATAAGAAGAACATTCAAAAAATTAATGAACGAGAACACGTTGATCTCGTTGACTTTCTCTTTTTATTCTTTTCCACAAGTTTTATCGAAACAACTATTTTTATCATATGTGTTTGTATATTTATTACGAGCTAGTAGTGATAATATTTATAACAATAAAATTACAAGTTTAAGACAGACCACACTATTTTCACGTAACTAGAAAACCTAATTAATTATATCAACCCTTTGAATGATGAAATCTGCTATCTTACTCATGGTTTCATGTGTCTTCATGTTTCTTGTTTTTAGCTAATATTCAAGGTAACATATTATCATCTCTTTTTGTTTTTTTTTTTGATTCATCATTTTGCGGAATACAGAATTATCAAATTCATGTTGCTCAAATTATTTGTTGACTGTTGATATAAAACAAAACAAAAAAAGACGTGGAAGCTGTGAACAAGAGGTGTCACATAAATCAAATGTACGAAGGAACATGCGGGAATGATGGAAACAAGGCGTGCTTAGGCGATTTCAAAAACAAGAAGTTTAAATATGATCTTTGCCAATGTACTGACGTTATTCGTTTTTCAACTAAATTACCTTACCATCGTCTTTGCAATTGCAGTCGTCCTTGCTAATTTATTTATATCCATAACCAAATTTATTGTACTACTAATTAATGAATCAAATAATAAGTTGTAAGAATTTTTGGTAACTAAAAAAGTAGTCAATTTTTGTTTTAAAAAAAATTGTAAACTTATATATGATTATAAGTTAATTCTACTTTGAAAAAGGTGCATATGTGTATCTCAACCTCTTTATGTTGTATGTAATTTGTTTTTTTTTTTTTTTTTTTTTTTTTTTTT
>NC_025698.1:3738221-3752519 GCF_000633955.1 Camelina sativa | reverse complement strand
TTTTTTTTTTTGGCAACCTATCATTAATTTACCAGTTTTTTTTGGGTAAACTTTTTTTTTTCTAAGAAATTCTGATATTCAGTGACTCTTGCGTGTAACCGATGTTTTAGCGGCCCTTGCATTATTTTATTTTATTTTATTTTATTTTAAAGAAAGTTATTTTTTGTCTGATTCGATCATATCTAAACCATGGTAATATTGGTTTTAAATAAATAAAAAATAGTATATATATATATAAGGGGTCCTTCTCTTGTCTATATTTAATTCTCTTTATTTTTTCTTTGGTATAATCACTTTGTCATAAAGACAAAACACCATGCTTAAGCTTAAGAAGACTAGTAATTCGAAACGGCGGAGAGAAGAGGCAAAGCTTTCATCTATGACCCTGGACGAACTTCTTAGCTATGATCATGAACGGCGCGAAAAAAAGGCTAGGAAGAGAAGAAACTGCCTTTATTGGTCTGAGCTTCCTCCGGATCTGATCCACTCTGTTCTCCAACGACTCAGCCTCCGCGATTTACAACGAGCTAAATCCATATGTTCGGCTTGGCTCTCTGCTTCGAGAAGTTGCCTTCCAAAATCCCAAGACCCATGGTTAATTATATTCCCTAATAATAACGAAGACGACATGAACATGAATCGCTGTAAGTTGTTCAATCCCGAGGAAAAAGACAAGCTGTACAGCATAAGCCAGGATCTGGGTGTCGGTGGTGTGTGTGTTGCCACGTATGGATGCTGGCTCCTCATGCGAAACCCTCTCTTTAATCTCTACATGGTTAACCTTTTAACCGGCCAGAGGATCGATCTACCGCCCGTGGAGTCACAACGTGGTAAGACAAAACTCGAGCGGATCGTAGATGATAAGTTCCACGCTACACAGCTGACTGGATCATCTCAATATTACGAAGCTGATTCTATAGGCTTGGAAATCAATTCCCCTGGACTATGGATAGACGAGGAAGCAAGAGACTATCTAGTTATCTTCTCTTTCAAGATACCTACGTGGCCCTTTGACACACAATGTGCCGTGATCTGCAAGAAAGGCGATCACTCGTGGAGAGAGTTTCCCGACGGCTCTCCCTGTTCTGACATGGTATACAAACATCATAAGCTTTACGTCTATCGCTATGGTGCTATCCAAATCTTTGATTTCTCTGGAGACAGCCTAATTCCCCTAAAAGCTCCTGAGACTGATGCTGTCTATGTTGCTCCATTCTCCTTTGACGATTTTCGTCATGAGTCTTGCCTAGGACTTTGTGATTTTGAGAAGACTAGCATTGTCGTCACAGTAAGTGGACATGTCCTGATGGTCGTGAGCGTAGTGACACTCTTCGAAACCTGGTCATTCCGCATCTACAAGATGTGTTCATGTACGAAAAAGTGGGAGAGGCTTCTTTATTTGGATGGCGAGGCAATTCTTTTGGATCTGGGTGTCACCGTGCCTGCCATAGACTTTGAGGGAATCAATGACAATTCCATCTATTTTAGTGGCCTTGGAATCAATGACAGTTCCATCTATTTTAGTGGCCTTGGTCAGGATGACAAGGAGGATGATATTTTTATCTTTAATCTCAAGGAAGAGACGATTAAACGACCGCACCAGTCTGTTTCTTCGTCGCTGCTATACTCTTGTGCGCGATGGTTCTTGCCAGGTTTCAGCTACAAGTATTGATATCATGGTTTTGTGTTTCTCTAGTACTTGACGAGTTTGGTAGGACAATTTTGGCTAGATATGGCTCTAAAACTAGTCAAGTTGGTTGAAAAGAAACTGAAACTCTTTAGAGATGATCATGTCCTCTTGGTTTTTCTTTTTTCTTGAAATACGGCTCTCTCTAGTTATTTGGAGGGTAGGTGGACGATTCCTTTATAGGCCATCATCACTTACGAACAAAAATGTTTAACTTGTGTCAACTGCTCTCTCTCTCTCTCTCTTTCTCTCTTGACTTGTCCTCAATTTGCCGATAATGCATGTAAAAAGACCCGCTTGCAATCTATGGTTTGTTCAGATGTTTTAACTATTCCAATCACATAAAACATCAAGAGCATTTTCAACATGACCAAGAGGCCAACCTCTTAGAGCTTAAAAACACATAAAAGACTAAAAGGCAGTTCTAATTTTGGATCAATAAGGTCATGTGCAGTGGGGATTTCTCACCGTTAATATTAAAAACAAAAATAATGAAAAAGTTGAGAGATGAGAGAGAAGAGATTTTCATACAAGAAACCATGAGAAACTTGGTGAAAGACTTATGTCATACATGACATCATTTTATTGGTTTTAATTAATCTTTTATTTTTTTAATTTAAAACAAAAATTAATTTATATGAAATAGATTAAAATAATATATGTGAGAAACTTTTACTTGTGCTACCAATGCACATGCCCAGATTATTGATACGTCTAGTTCGATGATGTTTTTTTTTTTTTTGGCTCAACAACAACTATTCATTATCCAAGAACGTATTACATCCAAAACAAAGGAAAATAAATTCCTCTCCATAGAATTAGACCAAATGCAATGAGTCGATCTAGTATGCCCTGAAACACTAGCGGATCCAACGCTACCAGACTGAGAATCATTGCATTTTTTTACCACTACGGGATAATTAACACACCACAACTCGATGTGAAATCATCTCTTAAACCACCTAAAAAACCCTATGACACGAAAACAACTACTAACACAGAGAAGACCAAATCCTACACCGAAGAATAAAGCAAAACCAAGCTATTAGAACCTTATGATATGCAAGTAAAAAACTTGTCCCAATAGCATCGACACCCAGAAGCGCATTATATCAGAAAGAACTTGGTTCTTCAGATTTCCATTGTTTCGGTCCTAAACCAAAGAACGGACCATACATTTGATTGACCCGATCAATAGACACGAAACAAATCAGCATGAACAAAGGCTTCTCCGACCTAAACCACACAATGACCAGAATGCTAATACCTAAATATAAGAAATTGAAACACAGATTAGCATAGCTTCACCTCCCGGTGCATTCCCGGATTGACCTCGTCGCATTAGCCTTGTTGTCTCGCTTCTTGGTCGGATTGACACCAGAAAGTTGAGGAAGCTCCCAAGAAACGTTGGAGGAGCAAAATTTTAATTAATCTTTCACAAATTCTTATTTTTAAAAATTACAAATTATATTCTTAAAAAATTTAACAACCTCAAAATTGCATCCTCACGGTTGGAGAAGCTCCTAAGCTCATAAACCGACCCGAAGAGAAAATGATTTAAAATCGTTTAGTCCGGTTGCGAAACAAACAGACCCTCCGATTTGGGCCTTATAATCGTTATTTGGGCCCATTTCTCTTAGTATTTAAACCAGTCTTCTTCTCTACTTACTCCCTCTCTCTTCCTTCTGTTAGTATACCGCCCAAGAAAAAGAAAACATGGCTACTCGCTATACTCTCTCTAGCAACTCTGCCATCCTTGCTTCCACGATCCTAATTCGTATGAAACGTACTTCAGAAAGATCGGTAGTGATAGACACGAGAGTTGTCAATTCATCAAGCCAAGTTTCAAGGAACCCGAGGAAGATCTTTACTATGTACGATCGAACATCGCACACTATCTCTGTATTCACTAGTCCTGATGAAATTCTTGAAGAACCCGAACCCGTGAAGATACGGTTGTCTACAAAAAGACTTGGACCAGCGATGTCTCGGCAATTTCCCGACGCAGGGCTTCTCACCTTAGCCGCTTGCTCATCGGCGGAAACGGTTTTCCTCGCCGGTAGTAATCCTCCGGAGATTTCTAGGACCTTCTTTTCGTTTCACCCAAGGTATCCAGCAACGAAGGTTTCTAAAAACAGGGTCTTGTGGGTTGAAAGCTTGCCCCTACCGAACAAGATTCTATTTCTGGGTTAAGAACCACCAGGTGTTTCGTTAAGATGATGACCAAGATGCATTCTGGAACTGTGTTAAAGGTCTTTAGGGTCAGAAAGATCGGGAAAGATGAACCCCTTACTAGGGTGGATTACGATGACGGCGAAGGCAGAGTATACAAACTACGACAAAACTTCGTGAACGTTTTGAACGGATTGACTCGGCCATTCTCTGAACAAATTCGAGGGTTGATCGTTTATGAAAATGCCCGCTCGATCTACAGCCTCAACCATCTCTCTGAAACATTCGTCAATTATCTCAGAGGAAAGTCATCGCCGTTTTTGTGGTCTATGTTACAGTGGTCAGCTTGCTTTGGTGACGACAATGTTATGGGCATGATTACATTGGAACTTGCAACACGTCTCAACAATGTCATCAGGAATGGATTTGTTGCCGTGAAGAATGAGCTTGGGATTGGTGGAGCTTAGGTGAGCTCATTCTTCAACTTCTGATCTTCTTCTTCAGCTGTATGACTCTTTGATGAAGTTTACTTGTTCCTCGATCTTCGGATCTTCTTCTTCTTCTTCTTCAACTAGGCCTTGTTGGAGCTTAGGATTTGCTAAGTCTAGTTTTCACAATTGGTTTGTATATTGCTTGTCAGCGACTGCATTTTTTATTCAATGATTTTGTTCCGTTTGATAAAAAGATGAAACTTTACAAAAGGTACTGCAACCCTTAAACCCTCAACGCTTTCACAATTGGTTTCACAATACAGCTGAATTTGGTTCCGAACAAAGAAACAAACACATTGCACAATAAGGCTGGTTTCTTCTTTTGGAATAAAAACAAATTTATAGAAGGCATCAATTGGAAGATGAATAAGAAAGATGAAGCATCTATGCATAGCTGAAGAAGACGATGAAGCAGAATTAGATGTGACTAAGCAAATGGATTGCCTCCAGTAGAAGCAACAGTGCCTTGTGCAGCAGAATTCCTACATCCATGTTAGGCAATAAGACAAAAGATAAGCTCCACAGAGAAACAAAACGTAAAGATTATGATTTTTTCATATATTATTTATGGTAGATTACTATCATAAATTCTTCATTCAACGCATTGCAGAATCATATAACTCCTATAGCATCATAAAGTGAAGATTACATTATGACACTGTGAAACTTACTGTAGTTGAGATGAGGCTTCCCCTGCCATGCATGCTACGCCACCTGTACAAGTTTGAAGGGGCTGAACATGGGATACTCACTTGTGTTTTGATATTTCATGCAACATAGTGAGAAGCTAAATTTCTTGCAGGACTGTAATAAACAGAAAATGGTATAATTTATAGCGCGAAATTAATATCACCTTGCGCGACTGCTGGAGTAGGTAAGTACGAGGGTACATAATCTAGAACGAGCCATGGTTGTGCACCATTAAGGAAGGTTGGTGGTGTCTGGATATCAGGTAGTGCCCCTTGTAACGAACTCACGTCTAAGAACTGGCATTAAATACAACCGTGACAAAGTCAATCATAGTATTTGCAAGGCTTCTACTGATGTATTCATATATACACACGTAAATGTTGGGCATCTTCCACAATATATGTTGTGTTTTACCAAATGAACCATAATGCCATAGACACTTTGCAAATATTATCAAACTCTACGCTAAGATGAGCTTTGAATGAACTACATTCAGAGGTTATCTGGTTTGGTACATTACACCATTGCATACAAATGATGGTGTGAGATCTAATTTGATTGCAAGAAATATCTGTGACAAGGATCTACATACCATGTCATTTGAGTCAAACTCGGAATCATACGGGAGATCAAATGGATTAGCTGACTTTTGTTCGTTTACATGCTGCCAAGCTTCTTCCTGGGAATGAAGATTTGAATCGATCAAAGACTAGAAAACGGATAGGCAAGTTTGCAAGATAGTCGACACTCGATAAGCGTATAGGAGAAAACAGCAAAGATAACTGGAACCATAAGAGGGGAGTATACTTGTGCCATGACAATTTTCCCTGGAAAATCAAAACCAGAAGATCCAGCAGGGAATGTGGCTGTTTGGGTGACACCATTGCTTAATTCCTGTGACTTGTCATAATCATTGAGGAATCAATAGTGAGATCATCCAGAATACACTGACATGATAAAGGGAAAAGGGAACAACCTCTACAACTTGTGGTTCCAAATGCTGTTGGTGAGTATTCCTACCACTGTCCAAAGGATTGGCCTCAATAGAGTCGGGAAAGGCATTCCACGGCTGCTCAAAACACGCCGGGTAAGAGTTAGTTCATCACATTCCCTAGTATGTATGCTAATCTTGTGACTGTGGAATGCTAATTACAGTATTTAGTTTGTCATATTACAGCTTGCCTATATACATACATACAACATGAGACCAGCCGGTTCGCCCAGCCAATATACATTGGATCATCACAATTTTCATTCACAAAAGAAGTATCATTTTCAATGTCTAGGATGCGCCAGCACATCAACCATTTTCCTACATTATTTTCTCATGCTGCACCCGAATTGATATAATTGAATAAGCAGAATAGAGAATTAAGACTGACCGGGGTAACGGCAACATTTTTAGAAACGTCCGAGAGATCATCCTGCCATGGACTTGATATCGACAAAGCATGTTGGTCCACAACAGATGGATATGGTGGCCATTGCATGCTTGTGCTAGGCTGTGGGATTCCTTCATCTTTTACTTCCAACTGGGAAGCTCCAGAGGAGCTAATAACGTTTGTAGATTGTTCAGCAGGAATGGGATTATCAAAAGAAGCCCACCCTTCGTTCTTAGGTGCAGACAAGTCTGGCAGTCTTGAAGTAGATTGCTGGCCCAAATTTCCAGCAAACAAATCTGTCGGGGTGGATGAGTACGTCTGTGGAGGTTGATGAACATTCGTAGGTGGAAATCGGGGTGCTATTGAAGGTTGAACTGTATTGACAGATTGAGCCATTGGCGCTCCTGGCAACTGAAACAAATCAATAGGAGCCTTTGTCGACTCTGCTACTAAAGGAACAGTAGTAGATCGGGGTGCTATTGAAGGTTGCTGGCTTCCTGTACTTTCAGATACGCCTTCCCCTAAGCCACTTGTAGTTCTCTAGAGAAAGAAATTGAAGAAAGATTGAGAAGTTGGAATATCAGTAAACTCACTTTTTCCACAAGCGGATGATTTTCAAATGTAACAAACAAGCATTCTAGAGGAGGCAGGTTGTTATTACCTGATGTTGCCTGCCTGGAAATAAATTTTCACTTGGAGGGGCATTTGAATGGTGAAACTGGGGACTACGAAATTCAATTTCCTTCTGGAAGTTTGGGGACTGTGTATCAGACCTGAACGGATCTCCTCCACTTGACACAGAAAAATCTGAAGCCCTTGGAGCAGATCCCTCATTTGCGAATTGGTCTTCAAACATATGATCACTAAAACGTCCAGGGCTGTATACAAAACTAGAGGCTTTGGCATGAAGACCTCTCACTGAAGCAGACTTGCCGGCAAATCCCAAGGGTACTTTCCCATAACGGCGCTCTTCATACTGATAATCGTAAGGAGGGCTTTGGGAGTAAGAATGATACGAGTTGGCCCGTCGAGTCATATCTTCAGAACTTCCATGGTCCTGTCCGTTGTATTACAGGAAAAAGAAATATAAATAAATGTTCTCTGCATGCAGGCACATGTTGAATTTATAGCAAGTAAACAGAAATTATAAGCATCAGATATTAGAAGAACTATATGACAACCTTCAGCCTCAGAGCAAAATTGATAAAACCTAACGTTGTTAGATAAGAAACTTCAAGTATAATTTTTTTCTCTTAAAATGAAAAAGAGAGGTACTAGCAATAGGACACACTTAGACCAAAACTTTCATGAAATACCTAAATAAATTTTAGCAAATCATTGCTGTTTTGGATATAGGATTTTACCTAAACATGAAGCAAGCTATGTTTTATAATTTTTCAAATGACGAAAAAGAAACTAGATTATCTTGCCTGAATATCTTTCAGAGGCTTGTCCGTAACATTTGCACCTGCATATTTCTTTTGCACATACACACTTTTGATAAATTCACGAACTCTTTCTGCATTACTGCCAAAGAAACAACATTAGTATCTGTTCATGGAGTTTAAACAGATCATATTTTTGATAGAAAGAAACCATGATCTTTGCTCCTCAATCATGAACGCCAGTGAAAGCTAATTATTTAAACCTGTTTTCCGGAAGTCTCTGTCGTTGATGGTCCCAATTTTTCAAATAAATTTCTCGGGCACGCTGAAAATGGAAAACTCGCATAAGCTACAGAGGGAAACATATATCTCCGGAAACATTTAAAAACTAAGATTATAGCATCGATTCTACCTGATTACCACCATTTTGAAGTACTTCAACTTCTTGAGAAGTAAACTTTGACATTGATACAGACTTCACACGATGAGTAAATTCACGGCTGTAGTTTATTCAAACAAAATCAATGGTGAAAACTGAAACTATGAGAGAAAAAGAAAGGGTGGGGACATCACTACATCATGACAGTGTGCTTTAGATACGAAACAAGAAATCGTAGAAACAAAAATGCACAGTACACCACACCACCCTAAACTTAAATATACATCAAGAGAAACCTATTAACTGCATATGAAAGATGCCTAAGATTACACTTGCTCATAATACATAAACCTATATTTCCTTTTCCGTGAAAACCAGTCTCATATAAGAGTTGCATTAAAAAATAAAAATAAAAAAATACCAAATCAAGAGAAGACACACAAATAAAAAAGGGAGCCACAGAATAGATTAAGATTATGTTGTTATGTTAGAGGAGTAATATAATAAAACACACAGGTCCGCCACCAACTATAATGATGTCGAAATTTAGCTCACAATGTGTCGACGAAATCAGGTGCATAGAACGAAATTAAAGCACACAAAAAACAATCAAACAATCATTCTTGTTTCTGGAGGATCATTTGTTAGTCTTGTCTGCAGAAATTTAAACTGAGTATTCACTCAATAGCGCTACAATATAGCAGAAAACTATCAAACAATGGAAATACATTCAATGAATTGGACAAAGAGTGTTCCATTAACACTAATATCAAGTTATCAACTACGGAAATATATTCAATGACTTGAACAAAAAGGTTGAAGTATTGCCGCTTAACAAAATTCCAGCAACAGAACCGTAAATGTAAGACAATAAAGTAAATCAAGAAAAAAAGCAGAAGATGTATAGAAAAATGATCAGATAAGAAAAGAAACAGAGAGGCAGGTGAGGAAGGGTACTCACTGAATCCCGCTACAAGCCATGCATACGAAAGTCCAGAAAGTTGTACAAACATATTGAGGGCCCTGCATTAGTAGTATCAAAGCCTTACTATAACAATAGCTAGAATGAAATTTAAATCAAAATTCACACGAATGAATGAAAAAAAAAATAAGCTTTTTCCATTTCCGTATTCAGGAAATAAGTAGAGATCACTTGAGAGTAACTTCACTTAATGAACCCGTCAAGGGACATAATCAAAGCAAGCTGAAGAAGCTGAAGTCAAACACAATAACCATCAGTTCAGAAAAAACAAATGATAACCACAGAAGAAGCTGAAGTCAAACACAATAACCATCAGTTCAGAAACTCAGTTGATACAAAAAAACAAAAAAAAAAAAGACACTCACAAGATTAGGCCTTTGGGGGAAACACACAAAAACTTTAAAATGGGTGAAAGCAAGGGAGAGGAGAGATTACAAGGCTATTGCAGTTGATACAACGACGGTTAGGGGGAAGCTTCATAAGCCCACGAATAATCTTCTCGTTCCTCTCTTCTTCTCTTTTACTTCCCATCATATCGTTTTTAGACGCTGTCAACCAAATAAGCCCCCAAAAAAATCGAAAGAGTGTTGTTCCCAGGTGATGATGATGAGATTGACTAACGATTTCGTGAAATTGGGGGTTTTTGAAGTTGCTGATAAATCAACGATTTTGGGAGCTGGATTTTTCAAATGGTCTCTCTCGAATTTGAATTTCACAAGAGATGATGAATGATGATAGAGAAAGAGAAAAAGAAACGCCTTTTTTTTTTTTTTTTTTTATCCTTTTGTTTTGATTGAGAAAAAAGGGAAGAAGAAGAAAGGAAGAAACTCCTCATGTTGTTTCCCTTTTAATTCGTCTTTATCTGATGTGTGTCTGTGTGTGTGGGCTTTTTGGCTGACCCACATCCTATCCATCATCCTATCATTCATTATTGATTGAATCTAAAATGAAACACAAAAAAATTACACTGCATACTCACTCACTCTATGAACCTAATTTATATATATGTATTCGATTTTAAGATATGGTTCGTTTATGATGGTTATATCATCTGTTACGTGGCTAAAAACCAAAACGAAAAAGGTAGTAAACTAAATTACATATGATAATCGTCTTATTGTTTACCCTAATGTTTTTGACGAAACTTATACAATAATCTCTCTACACTTTGATTGCATTTAATCTTGCATCTAAAATGCTTTAACCTTAATTCACACAAACTTTCGTATTACTTCATTTGCTACAATTGCATAAAATAATAATATTTCCTTTAACAGATTGGCGAAATTGATTTTTGCTAGGAAAATTGTAAAAATAACAGTTTTTAGTAAACTAGTTACGTATGATGTGATCTCGTCCTAGTAAACTACATTTTAATTGCATTTACTCTTTGATTGCATCTAAAAATATATACAGTACTTAATTATGAGAACGAAATCGTTAGTATGACATCATATATATGTTTGTCGGAGGCGATACAAGACTAAAAGATAAAAGCATCGATTTCTCAATCCCCGATTCTTGTCTCTTCTTCCTCACATCCATTAATAGTTTATAATTTATACCTTTGACGTTCAAAGAGTAGTGGTTGGTTATTTTGTTCTAGGTATAGTGGAGTTGTTGTTTTTCTTACGTACGTCCTGCAATTCTGATAAGGTACTTCAACTATATATTAAGATGGATCTACATAGATATATTGATTATGTTTTTGTTTATTGAGCATATCATGAATTAGAGATGTCTAAGCTTATGCAAAATCCGGTGTTCCATGAACTTAAGAAGCAAGCTTCTTTCTTCATCAAGGAAAAGATCAAGACTGCTCGTCTCGCCGTAACCGACGTTACTGCAGAAGAACTGTGAGTCATCTTTACTAAATTTCTAGAAACGACCTTTTTTCCTGCTAAACTTAAATCTCTTAAATTTTTGAAACTTAAGTATAAGGTAACTTTTATTACCAAAATTTGTTGTTGTGATGTTTTAGAAGAGAGCTCTCTTATACTAACGGATTTTGCATTAATTAACCCGTCCGATTTGAAGACTGACAGAAGAAGTTAAGGGCAGTACTCACTCGTTAATAGACGCACGTTCCATGGCGGTCATAACCAGAGCTTCTTTTGAGGTCGATCAATTTCAAAGAATCGTGAGGATTCTACGGCAAAGGTTATATATTTTGCCTCACTTTGATTCAAGCAAAACAACTTAGAATTTATATCATCTAGGCATCTAGCCACTAATAATAAATCCATCAATACAAAACTACCCCATAAATTTAAATAAGATATATATAACCATTCAACAACCATTATAATCCTACAAAATATAGTAACTATATTTAGAATCTATATAACTTTCGTATTATGTTTTCAGAATGGTAATGTTTGATAGAAGGGAATGGCGCGGCATGTACAACACGTTGTCAATGTTGAACCACTTGTTGATCAACGGCCCACTAAGTGTATTCAATGAGTTTCAACACGAGAGAGTAATTATTGAAGATGTCATAAAGATCGAGTGGATCGACGAGAAAGGATTCGATTGTGGTGTAAAAGTTCGAAACATAGCCGAGAAGGTGCTAAGATTGCTCGAAGATGACATGTTTCTTAAAAACGAGAGAGATCGAACCCGTAAGCAAAGCACTGGTCGGATCACAGGATTCGGAAACTCGAGTTTCGTTAGACATTCTGAAACGAACATAGTAAGAGACAACAGCTCGTTCTTGAATGACGACCACCAACCTTGTGAGAATGATCTTATCGCGGATGATCATCCTTTCGTCGAGAAGGAACATAATAGTGCTCAACTCTTGCTTTCTTCTACGATTTGAGTTGCGTTGTTTTTTTTTATAAACAAAGACACAAATTAATGCGAACATGTATTAACGCGTAATTTTGCAAACTGTACCATTAATAAAAAAAATCATTAAAGGTCACGTGAGATGTTTTTATTTTGGATCAAATGTCACGTGAGATTTTTTTATTTGCGGTTTGAGTCCTTGGATTAATAAAGATCTTGCAACGGCGTACTAAAAGTATCTCCGGCGACATCTGTTTCTAAAATTCGATCGATCACTCTCTCACTTGGTTGGGTTCGCTCTTTCATGGTTTGAAGAAGAATGAGATCTCACCAAGCTGGCCGGAAACTGCCGCTTCTTCAAGTTCTTTGCGTACTCGCAGTTTTCTCCGTTTTCCTTTTCTCCATCCAATCTTCCTTCTTCGCAGGTCCTCCTCCGTCGCTTAAACCTTTCCGTCTCCTTCCTTTTTTACCATTCACACTTCCCTCTCATCTTGAATTGTTCGAGTAACTCTTAACGATTTTTGATTGTTCATATCGCAGCTAGTAATACTCGTAAACTAGATCTTCAACAGGAAGATATCCAGATCTTGTCAGGTTTTCAATCCAGCGTTCAACAGTGCGTGGTTTGTCTCCAATTCCCAGATTTCTTTGATTTTTTTACAAGTTTCTTTATGGATTTTTTCATCTTTGATTTTGGATATATGTGTTCTTGCGCACTAGTTTTGATCTGGAAGTACACCTGCTAAAAACTCAATGTTGTGCTGGAAGAGTCTATAGGTTATGGGATTGTGATGAAATTTTTGTAGTTTGGAAGATGTGTTGGGAGTTAGAATAATGTTTATACTGTTTATGCAGGCGAAGAGAGGGCTTGGACTCTCTGCTCATATTATTGATCACTGCAATTTGATCCTCAAGTTCCCTGAAGGCACTAACAGCACTTGGGTATGTTTACATTTGTGTGTGGCTTATTTTTTTGATATTTCATTGGTTTTAAAGTGGATCAAGTTTTTTTTTTTTCTCACTTATATTCTTGTCCTTCAATTACAGTACAATGCACAGTTTAAAGTTTTTGAGGCATTGGAGTTCAAGTATAATGTCTGTGAGGCGGTTCTTTTATGGGAGCAGGTTCGTGTGCTTCTTTCTTTCTCTGATTAGAATTTTCTTGTTTGAGAACTTCATTAGAATTCTGATGCGTTTGAGTAATGCAGTACCGGAATATGACTACAGTATTGACAAGAGAATACCTCGATGTACGCCCTGATGGATGGTTGGACTATGCAGCTTTGAGAATTGCACAGTTGTATGATCCCTACACAGTACACATCTTGTCTAATGGTTTGCTTGTGTTATTTGATTATTTCTTGTTGAGCTCTTTTGATCTTTCGGGTTTCAGGGGAGCTGAGAAGTGTTATAATCGTACATTGTGTGAGGAGCATCTTAATGTGATCCTTCCGGCTAAGCCTCCTTTCCACCCTCGGCAGTTTCATAAGTGCGCTGTTGTTGGAAATTCTGGAGATCTGTTAAAAACAGAGTTCGGTGAAGAGATTGACAGTCATGATGCTGTGTTTCGAGACAATGAAGCTCCTGTCAATGAGGTAGTTATATGTCTAACATTCTGATTTGTGATTTCTTTGAGTTTTCCGATTGTGTTTCGACCTAGTGTGGAATTTTGATTTCCTTCACTGGCGTTGCTTATATTTTGTTGCAGAAGTATGCCAAGTACGTAGGAGTAAAAAGGGATTTCCGACTAGTTGTTCGTGGTGCAGCTCGTAACATGGTTAAGATTCTCAATGGGTCTGGTTAGTTAGTACTCATAGTAGACAAATACATTATCTGCATCTTATGGTTCATTATCTTCAAGCACTCATTGTAGCTTTGCCCGTCTGATGTAACCTTCTGAACTGTCATTTACTGCAGACAGTGAGGTGCTTATAATTAAAAGTGTGACCCACCGAGACTTCAACGAAATGATAAAGGTATAGTTACCGTCTTCTTTAATTTTATTTTTCCCATCATGACCGTTTTTCTTTACAACTTCCACTGTAGTCGTTTGTAACAATGCCCCTTAAATAACATAATTGAAGACACTGAATGCTGAATCCTTGCAGTCACTTTTACATGAGTTACAGGGTGTTCTTACACGGCTTTAAATTATTTTGTAACAGGGTATACCAAACCCTGTTTATCTTTTCCAAGGAATTGTCCTACGCAGAGGTGCAAAAGGAACCGGGATGAAATCCATTGAACTAGCATTGTCTATGTGCGATATCGTTGACATATATGGTTTCACAGTCGATCCTGGATACACAGAGTGGCAAGTATCCTAAATAACTTTCA
>NC_025698.1:3725639-3731665 GCF_000633955.1 Camelina sativa | reverse complement strand
TCCATATTGCTATCTCTTATCATGCCAAAGCTGTTTAGGAGATTAGATTCCTCGAATTTGACAATAATTTACCTTGGTAATCGGGAAAAGTCAAGTATACTTCTAGAGATAATAGTCATGTTTCCTCACTTTGTATCTTTGAATTCAATGCAGGACGCGTTACTTTTCCACGCCAAGGAAAGGGCACAACCCACTTCAAGGAAGGGCATACTACCAACTTCTAGAGTGTCTTGGTGTACGGATAACTTGTCAAAACCTTAATTCTGTTTGCTCTAAACGTTAACCCTTTTGTGGTCTCTCTAAAGAAATCGTGCTTGGCAGGTAATCCGGATCCATTCTCCCATGAGATCCCAGAGAAAGGAGGACTGGTCAAGTGTGCCAAGTCGTGAAATGATAAGCCGAGCTCATGCAGCAGCCTTACGCCTACAAAGGAGCCAACAGCCAACTGGTTCGAAGAGGGATGGGTTAGGACAATTCGGTAACTGTAAAGTGTGGGGCGACGCAGATCCCACAAAAGGACCAGTCTCGGGATCTCCGGACATGAGTGTGATCAGGAAGAAGTCAAATTACAAGAAATGGGAAGTGATGCCATTGAGGAGTTTAAGAAAGGAAGCTAGGGATCACTACATCCAAATGAAAGGGGTGANCATATATGGTTTCACAGTCGATCCTGGATACACAGAGTGGCAAGTATCCTAAATAACTTTTATCCATATTGCTATCTCTTATCATGCCAAAGCTGTTTAGGAGATTAGATTCCTCGAATTTGACAATAATTTACCTTGGTAATCGGGAAAAGTCAAGTATACTTCTAGAGATAATAGTCATGTTTCCTCACTTTGTATCTTTGAATTCAATGCAGGACGCGTTACTTTTCCACGCCAAGGAAAGGGCACAACCCACTTCAAGGAAGGGCATACTACCAACTTCTAGAGTGTCTTGGTGTACGGATAACTTGTCAAAACCTTAATTCTGTTTGCTCTAAACGTTAACCCTTTTGTGGTCTCTCTAAAGAAATCGTGCTTGGCAGGTAATCCGGATCCATTCTCCCATGAGATCCCAGAGAAAGGAGGACTGGTCAAGTGTGCCAAGTCGTGAAATGATAAGCCGAGCTCATGCAGCAGCCTTACGCCTACAAAGGAGCCAACAGCCAACTGGTTCGAAGAGGGATGGGTTAGGACAATTCGGTAACTGTAAAGTGTGGGGCGACGCAGATCCCACAAAAGGACCAGTCTCGGGATCTCCGGACATGAGTGTGATCAGGAAGAAGTCAAATTACAAGAAATGGGAAGTGATGCCATTGAGGAGTTTAAGAAAGGAAGCTAGGGATCACTACATCCAAATGAAAGGGGTGACACAGTACAAGATGGATGGAAATAAACTGGACGATCTGGTTTGCGTGAGGCATCCACTAAAATTAGAGGCGTAAATGTTGTTCATTGTCATCTTGTAAAGGTTCAATTTTTGAAGTCCAACTGAGCTGACAAAGTAAAGGTTTAGTTCTGTTTTTATCAACTGTTACAATGAAAGTCTTGAGGCAATCAGGCTATAGTAACTTCATTTACTTCCAAAAGTCGATTTTGATCTAAAGTTCTAAACAGAGTTCAGAGAGATACAAAACAGAAGAGAGCATTTATTGATGTTCTTTTTGTGGGTAAAGCAATAAGAGTCTTCAGGTTTTACAGGTGCAATTTTCCGACAAACAAACAAGATTGTCCGTAACAAGGATCATAAGGTCGAAAAGTTGGGCCCTGTTATGGTTTTGTTTTATTGGGTATACTAATTACCTACAAAATAAGGACATAACTGAGAATAGTTGGTCCAATAAGAAGTTGCTCCAATTTTTCCAATTCTAAGTTAAATAATAAGGTACTTTCGTACGTATAATTTGGGTATAGCCACGAAACTGCAAAGAAATGATGGAATAAGAACTTAAGAAAACCATCGTTTCATGAAGTGGAAGTTTCTTCTCTCAGGCATGAACATGCACGGCAAAGTGTTTATTTTTGTACACACATTTCCACTTCTTATTTTCCAAACAAAATGTCTTCTCTTTTTTAACTTGACTAAACCCCTCTTTTCAGTTATGTTTCCAACAATAATATTTTCAATTTGTTGGTTAAATATTGCTTTATATATTATACATTTTTTTGTAAAACTATATATTATACATTTACCAAGGCATGACCCTGGCTGAACTTTGTCTTTATAAACACCGAATCATTTATAAAATAATCATTGTGAATTTGTTGTCACTTAAAGCATCTCCAATAGTCTTTTATTTTCACTTATAACCTCTATTATAGACTAGTTTTGCTTCAGTGGATCTTTATTTTCACCTTTATAATAAAGATTGTTATTTTTTCTCTATTTTTAGAGAAAATCTATTTTTTCCTCTATAAATAGAGGTGAACTATTTTATTTGCAAAGTAATCCTCTTAATCTTTAACTTCTTTTTTATTTATGACCAAAATAAATAAAATAAATATTTTTAAGAACTAATAATACAAATTTAATAAAATAAATATTTTTAAAAACTAATAATATAAATTTAAGTATAAATATTTAGTCTAAAATATTGAAACTACCATTTGGAAAAGATAATTTATATAAATTATAAAATTTATTTTTCATTCAATCCATAATAATTATTTTAATACAACAAAAACTAATAACTTAATAATCCGGTAAATTACTTTGGGATCCACCAATATAGCTAAAATATTTAATTTAAATAAAAATAATAATTTTATGAAAGTGTTACAAATTTCAAATAAAATGGGTTAGTTTGCAATTTTTATAAATAAAAAATGTTAATTGTAAAATAAAATAAAAGAATATATTTGGAATATTCTTTTTTAGAAGAAAAAATAGAAAAAACTATTGGAGCAATCATCTCCTCTATTATAGAGATCCTCTATTATAGAAGAAAAATAGAGAAAACTATCGGAGATGGTCTTCGGTCGCAAAATAATAAATTGAATTTGAACAAAGGTATGCATAATGTGGAGTTCATAACCACTTTAACAATAATATTACTTGGGTCGGTCGTTCCGTCTTAATGTCGTCGACCCAACGTTTTCACCGCTTGTAAAACCAAATATTCTTAAAATGCTTATCAACAACAATTTAAATCATAATAAAAACCTTAAAATCCTCTAGTTTTAGTCTATAAGATGAATATTCAACCACATGAGTTAGTTTATAATCGTTAGTTTTCCTTTTGTTTTTTTCTTAGGCGCATTGGATATAGTACGTGATTGTTTAATCACCCACGTGATTGCTTCTTTTTCTGTTCTTGACTTCCGAGGCTACCGTACGAACCATCTCTGGGCAAAGATATCGACAAAATTAAGAAAAGAAAAAAAAAAATAAATGTAAAGAGACAATTATATAAAATATACGGCATCGCTACTATCCAAAGACAATGTGGCTAAAGAAAGATAGCTTATCAACCACCACGTAGTTGATTCTTCGGTCGACCACATGACGTGATCTGTCAAGCCGCTGATCACCACCAGTCGTATTTGGGTCCTACTTTTAAAACTTTGCATTTGGCTTTGACGCGTCTCCAAGAGACGATTCCCCACAACGGCACAAATAATTTCGTGGGACTATTTTTGTTTATTGCAATTATATGTTTCTCGATATATGTCGCAGTTACGGACTAGTGAAAAATGTCGGTATCTTATAAGGCTTTGACAGCTTTCAAGATATGTAAGTTAGGTTCGGTTTCAATAAGTTAGGTTTAACGTTGTCTCTTCTAGCATGTTCCTTACAGAATTGGATTTCTTTTTAAATCGCATTTACTCGTTTTCTAGCTAATACAATTATATATATGTATATAGTTAGTATACTGCATTCAAACTCTGGATCTGACAATATTTTAAACTGTATTGTATTTGGTCAAAGTAGTCGTATCGATAAAGATATTACTTGTTGCTTGCACAAATTATGGGTTATATATATAAATATATATATATTTGTCAGGATTATATAATACCCATAATAAGACCTCAAGGGTCATCGATGAGATATTTATCCATTAAGCCAAACGTACCACATGGGTAGGGCCATTGTGTTGTGTTGTGTTGTGTTCATGTGTTGTCTACTCCCCTCGTTAGTTTCTCTCAAAATTTGTTTTATATCATTGAGCTATCGATTTGATTTTTTCATCTATATTGTTTTATTCATTAAAATGCAATTCAAAAGAGAGAGAGGGATAAAACGATTCCATCTTTTCTTTTTATCAATGATTCCACGTCTGCATTAAAAAATGAATTCTACACAAATCATACGTCGTTAGTGGATTCATTGCAAGCCTCCACGATACTTTACACCACTATAAAAATGTTGTGTTGATGATGATTGATGAATACACTAATATACTATGCCACGCAGTTACGTGACATGCGATTTATAACTGTCACAATCGATATGAATAAGCTTTTTTTTTTTTTTATAATGAAGATCTATTTTTTTTGCTATTTATTTTATAATCGGAGCTAGTAAGAATTATAGAGTGTTATGGGCATGGTAATGCATGCCACCGGGCATGTGAGGTATCACGCAATATGCAATACAAAAATATTTATTCCTCTGATTAGGACTACCGAACTATGGTTAGTAATTTAATCTATTGTCTTTTTCAATTATTGTAGGATCCTTTCATGCGTTAATGGAAGGGGGATTTTTATGCGTTCACATTTATTTCATTATGGACTAACGAGAACATAATGAAAACAAAGAATAACTCTGTTTTGAATTGTTAAATAAAATTAGTAGTCTCTTCTGCTGACTCGGAAGATTCATCATGAGTGACGTTTAAAACGTAAGGAGTCCCCTGCAAGAAAGGAATCAATAAGGGGTTTGATCCACGGCATATACTACTAAACGTGGGAACACCTGACTTATGGAGATTGGAAATTTCGTCTGATTTAATTTTGTGAAAGAATATGCTTAGAAGATATGCTCATTTCTAACAAACAAAAAAAATTCATATTTACATTGTTGATTTTGCTTTTCTTTTTCTTGAAAAAGATTCCAATATATATTTGGGGCAGACAAGGAGATTATATGCTACGATGGATACTTGGTTTATTCTTATAATCTGACTTTGCAAATGTAAAAAAAAAAGAAAAGTGACGTTGATTTGGAATTTTGAAAAGTGGGGATTTTGGAAAAACAGAAGAGAAAACGTACCTAACTAGCTTACCGTACATCGTTTTTTTTTCTCCGTCACCGTACATCTTTGTACACATCAAAAAAAGTCATGAGTGAAAAAGTTTGATCTATTACGAAAAGTGTGCACTAACTTTATAAACCGGTGGAGTGTTATCAAAGATACTAGATTAAAGGATCTGCATGTAACCGAATATTTTTAGTAGAATTAGTAACATATATCAACTCTTAAATGATTCTAGAAGATAAGGAAAAAATGTTTAACAAAATGTACTTTAAAAAATATAAAACTGGAAAATAATACTTGAATAATTGACACATGTCAAACCCTTACATAACGTTGTTAAATATATTTTAATTTAATATAATCAGATTTGGTCTTTATACCAAGTTAACAAAATTTGAGACAACTTGTCATGCCAATAACAAAGATCTGATATATAAAACAACAACACTTTCAATTCATCTGAATTTTTTTTTACAAAACCAGCAAAAAAAAAAATATAGCAAAGCGATATGGTTTCTCTCCAAGAATCTCTGAACAACGATATTCATTTTGTTTTCAAATTAATTGATTGGATTAGATAAGATTAAATAAGATAAAAGATTAGATTAGGGATAAAAAAGCAAATTACATAAAAAAACTTATATTATTTGATTAAAAGTAGAAAAAGAAGAGTACAACTCTGCATTCTCACATCCCTTTACTCACCCACATGGTAAAAAAAAAACCCGTAAAAGGCGGAAAAGATCGTTATCCTCTACATTACCGTCTACAACCCCTCTCCTAACTAAAGACTTATCAAAAAGCCTTCGAAATTCACAAAAAGGAAGAAAAAAAAAAA
>NC_025698.1:3708908-3725581 GCF_000633955.1 Camelina sativa | reverse complement strand
AAAAAAAAAAAAAAAAAAAAAAACTCATTGCCAAACTCAAACAGAAGAAGCCACACACAAAGCTTTGGCATCAACTTATTCAGCTCCTTTTTTTTTTATGCGTTTTTTTCCAGAGTCTTCTTAGGTAGGTAGGCGGAATCTACAATGGCCCCAAAAGCCAAAATTTACATATGCCGAAGACCACTCACACAGAAACACAAAGACACTTCTCGTACTTGTTAGATAAAAGAAAGATGATAAGCTATCACTCCCATTCGCTACTCTTCTTTATTTATTTGATTCTCCCCACAGACACAGAGAGAATCTTTCATTAGATGAATCTCTCCTCCTCTGCTTCTCCTGCCCTTTGAATCCATGGGTGCCCTGCATTATCCATAATAATACCACTATTAGTTTTTGAATCTATCTATTTAGGTAACAAACCTAACATTAATTAAAAAAATAAAAAAAATTAAATGCAAATAAAGAGAAACAGATCTGATGGATTTGCAGGAATCTTACTCAGAGCTTGTTCGGCTGAGAATCTTCTAGAAGCATCTTTACATATCATCTTCCTTAAGAAATCTTTTGCCATCGACGACACTCCCCTGAACACCTTCGTCGGAAAACGCAGGTTTCCTCTCAGAACCGCTTCGAATATCTCTTCCGCCGTCTCTCCGTAAAACGGTGGTGTTCCGGCGAGCATCGTGTACAGAACCACCCCTGCGCTCCACAGATCCACCTTCTCTCCGTACGAATACCCCATCAGTACCTCCGGCGCCACGTAATACGGCGTTCCGACGACTCCTTCCGTCGTCTCACCTTCCCCAAGCCAAATCCCCGAGCCGAAATCGCAGATCTTAACCGTATCGTTTCGTAGATCTACCAAAATGTTCTCCGGTTTGATGTCCCTGTGAACGACGCCGTATCGGTGACAATGCGACAGCGCTTGGAGAATCTGTTTGGCGAAGGAAGCCGTCTGAGACTCGGAGAAGGTTCCGGAAGAGACGAGACGGTCGTAGATCGAAACGGAAGGATCAACGAGCTCCATGTAGATAGAGAGAGTCGAGTCAGTGTCGACGAGATCGTGGACTTGAACGATGTTAGGGTGGTACGACAAGAGAGCCATGAGCTTAGGCTCGTTGTCGATGCAGGCACGGTCGAGGTCGTCGGAGAGAGAGGCCTTGTCGATGGTTTTACAGGCGAAGAAATCACCGGTGGCCGGAGCGTAGACGCGAGTGACGGTGCCGAAACGGCCACGGCCGATCTCCTCGCAGATCTGGTATTTGTTGTTGTTTGCGAGTGTTTGGCTGCAAGTCATAATATCACTCTTTGTTTGTATTTGTTGTTGTTTAGGTTGGTTGTGTGAGTTAAGAAGAGCACTTTGAGTCGGCTCTACCCTTTTTTTTATAGCCTTAATTCTTAAAGAATATTCTTTTTGATGCCTACATGTTTTTTTCTTTTATTCTTTTCTTTTCTTTTGGTATTTTTTTCGTTAACTTCCAATTTTTCATTTTAATTTTATTTGACTTCAAAAATAGGATTTCAGATATTATTTGCGAATCCAAAATCTATCTTTATTTGGATTTTACTTCGATAAGGTTTCTAAGTTTTTTTTCTTTTTTCTATATGTATGCAGTTTTACTTACATCGTAACCACTATTTTTTTTTTTGTTCTATCTACTACATTCAAGAATTTGTTTTATTCTTTGAAACGGTCATAACATTAGTCTAATATTGTATTCAAGTTATTATTAGATTTGTTGTAAATAAAATTCCTGTGAACCAAATCAGCGCTTGCATTTACGGTCTCCATTATGCTCATGCATGAGTCTTACACATCAACATCGATCGATATTCATATTAGTATACCAGTGACCTGAAAATTAATATAAGAACTATATAAATGTCACACTACACCATTACCATCATCATATTACATCACTATATAATCTCTAAATTAACAATTTTATTATGCTACTGATCCATGTTTTTTCCTACCTGCTGTTTTGTTTCTATACTGCGTCATCGCTTTTACTAACAATAGAACACATCATGAATCCAGCTACATTTTCAGGCTATTACATTTACATGTATATTGGTCTTCTTCAAACTACTTGCATTACTTTGTTTCGTACAAAATGCTATATATGCCTCTCATAAGTGAGTAATGATGCGATACATATGTACTCTATACTATATGCCTCTCAATTCTCAAAAGTGAGTGAGTTATGCTGTATATGTACTCTACTAAAACAAAAGTGCAATAAAGTGAGGCATGTTTGTATTATATATTGGGAGATAGTCCTTCGAAAAATTACAATTTTGAATTAAAACATTATAAGGCCCACGAAAACAACAAACCTAAGGAAAAATAAAACGAAAACAACAAGACAATCCGGTTGGGCTGAAATTACGCTTGGCCCGATACTCAGGTTGGGCTGAAAATAGGCCGTGATAAGTTGTAGGTCAAAAAAGTTAAATTAATAGAATACAATCTTTAGAACATATGGTCTCAGGGACAATCATTCACGATGGGACTCGAACCCCGCTCCGGAGGCGAGCGCCTTATCCATTAGGCCACGCGAACTTACTTGTCAGTGTGAGGTTATAGCTATTATTTATTTAAAGGATTTGAACTTGACCGAACAGAACACAATTCACTTTTTAATTTGCCTTTTTTTGCCCTATACACACCAGCTCTCTCTTCTGCCATGGCTCCTCTCGCACTATCTACTTCTGTGTCCTCCTGCTCCATCATGGCTTCCTCAATATCCAACGCGCTTCGATACCCTCATCCTCAAATCGCTCATAGGAACTCTCTTCTTACTCTTCGCTCTCCCAAATCGCCTTCTTTTCTCAGGTACTTTCTCCTTTCTGCCCTTGATGCTGCTACTTTTTTCCAGTTTTCGTCAGTGGCTTTATCATTGAAGTAACATCGTCTCCTAGTTTCTTTTGTTTCACTTAGGATTATTGTAAACTTACGAATTTTGTGAACAAAAGCCCTCAACAGTTGGCTATAAAGTTTATAACTTTTAGTTGGTCTTTAGGAATCGCCATCGATTTGCTCAATTTCAAACCAGTTCCTAAACGTTGTCATTGTAAATTTGTAATTGAAGATGTGTGAATTTTTAACAGGCTTCCCCAAGGAAAGGTGTTGCAGAGCAGGATTGTGATACGTGCTGCTTCGTCTGCTGCTGGAAGTCCACAGTCGGATGCTGACTTTAACCCATATGAGGTAACTGATCTCTAGAGTCCTGGAAAGGTCTTATTTTTGTTGGTCACATTGTTTTTATTGCAGTCCTCATGACACGATTGCATACCTTCTCAGGTTCTTGGTGTTAACCCTATAGAGGGATTTGACAAGATCAAGCAAACTTATGGAAGGAAACTTAAAGATGCTCAGAGGAGCGGTGATGAAGCCACTGCTGCTCTAGTAGGTTACCTCTCTCTTTCTCCAGACTCCTGTTAAGTAATGATTTCTCTTTGTTACTTGTTAACACGTTTCTATTTTACCTTTTTTGATAGCTTGAGAAAGCATATGATAAGCTCATGTATGCCCAGTTGATGAATAGGAAAAAGGGTGTGACTTTCGGTTCTTTCAAGGTATGTTTTGTGCCCTCCTTCTTGCCGTATGCCGTCTTTGACTCTATTTACTATCTTTCTTAATCCTCTGTGAATTTCTTATAATTCAGGTTTCCAAGGATATTAAGTATGCTGATAAGCAGCCCATGATACCATGGGGTCCTAGGTAAAGATTCTTTATGAGTCTACTCAAATTATTGCTTTTTATCCTTCAAATGGATGATATATTGCTAATGCTAATCATGATTTGTTGATCCGTGTTGTTCCAGGTTTTCCAAGTCGCCCAAAAATGATATTTTGATCAACCTAGCAATATCAGTTGTGTTTGTAAGTGTTTCAGAAGAATCAAGTTTGAGGATCATGTTGCTAATTTAGCATCTGTAGCCTTTATGAATTCAAGACATCATGCTTCATTTGAAATGACTTGTTTCTTCCAGAAAAAGTGGCTCGTTTCTCACATATGTATGCATACTCTCACTCTCTCTTTTTCTTTCTTTTTGCAGAGTGCATGGATTGCGATAAAACGTAGTGTTGAATACAAGCCGCTGCAGTTCATGTCTTTCGCATTTGTTTACAGAATATTTGAGAAATTAAAATCCTTTGAAGCACCTTCATCTCCAATATATAACGTGCGTTTTAAAGAAACATAGAAGCCTTATTTTTATGTTGGTACACCTGGTGGCTCTTCTAGTCCTGCTGAGCATTGATGTTTGATACTGACTGCAGGAGGAAGGTGAAGAAAGTGGACGAGGATTGAGAATGGGAAAGAGGCTTCTTCGTTCGCTTTCACTAGTTTTCGGCTCTATACTTGTGGCATCTTTGGTATGTATCTCCATCAAGACTCCACTGTTTTAAAGAATCTGTTTTATGTTGCACTATATCTGGTAAAGGTTGAACTTTACTCAAAGAAAACAACATCCGTGATAATAAATAAAACCCACAGTGTCAAAGCATTATTGTTTGGATGCTCCTGATTGTTGGATCTAGTTATTAGATATATCAAAATTCTTTTAATTGATTATATACTATGATTAACTCATAGTGAATCATGCTTTGCAGGCCTACACCGGAATCTTAAATGTCATCGAGTACATGGGCAACTCCATACCCATTGTTCTTTACAATAACCAGGTTGGTCTTCTTGCATATCCCCCATATCTCTCTGTTCCTGAAACCTTCCCTTAACTAGAAGTCTAGAACCATATAATACGATGATTTTGGTCAAAATTGATTTTGGATATTTTTGTCAATTGCTGGCTAAGCCTCAACGAACAAACACTAGCTGATTAGGTTGTAGATGATTGTGCCGTTTATTTAGAATATATTTGACTGGTCACATCCATAGGTATTGCGGTATGTGTACACATCTACTGAGATGAAAATTAGATGCGCAAGTGTTAGGTATGAAATGAGAACACCTTAGTTTGATACGTGTTGAAACAATTGCTGAACCAAAATTTAACAAATAGAAGGGTCTAATCTCGAATTCGAAATGAAATAGTTTCATAAGTGACAACTGTCAACCAGGGTTCTGATGTTGTAACAACATTGCTAACGTTGATATTGATTGGGTTGCAGGAACTAATAGTGACGGCGTCATCGGCTTTCATACTCTATGTTATAGCGTCGTATTACAGATAATGCGAGAGAGCCCCAGTGGAGAGTTGATCTATTTGATGCTTTTGGCGAAGTTATGCTGTATATCCTGTGGCTGTGAGATATTACGAGAGTTTGAGATGAAAAAAGTTTATGTTCTCCGGAGAGATGGGGTATAACATTTTTTGTGGAAACGATCAGGTAAGATTAGCAAGAGAGAATCCCTTAGAATCTTAAGTCATATCTATGTACTTTTAATGCTGGGGCTCGCAAGTTGAAGGATTTTTTCTAATGTTGCACTAAGTGTTCTATGTTAAGCAAGTGATTCCAACTTTTTCAAAAGTCTGCTGATTCATAAAAATGTTGTGTTTGAGCGAGGTTTGATATCTTAATATGTTGGTGCTGAGAAAAATCATCAGAATAGATGTCTTGAGGTACGTTCGGATTGGTTGGGTTAGATAAACGTCACGTCAGATGGCTAGACTGCTTTCGGTCGTCGTCAAAGTTTCTTCAACTCTGTACCTGTACGTATGCTTTCAGAATTGGCGTGGCTCCGATAGAAAAATAGATTGACACGTTGGAAATAAATCAGATAGAGACAGAGACGCCACGATTCACGAATTACGAGTAGAATTGACACGTTGGAGCTGACTCTGTTTCCATATCTCTCTCTCTATCTATAAATAGAGAAAGAGAGAGACATGGAGATGTAGTTACAGCTGTTCCACACTATAAAGTTACACAGTTTTTGACAAGTATACGATTTGAGTTCCGTCTTCGACTTCATCGCCTTTTTTAACTACCAAAGTGGTACGTTCCCTAATATGCTCTCATGTACCATCTTCCTCTTCTTCTTCCTTTTTTTGAATAAACAAACAACTTCATTCAACTCACCTTCTTAGAATTAATGTTGGTAACGAACCTTACCTGGTACATCGGTTAATTGTGAAAATGATGAATCAACGGTAAGCAAAAAAAAAAAAAAAATTAAACGTTGAACAATTGATATAGGAACTATATTTGGTTTTGTAAGATTATATTCATAATTGTAGTGGCCTAAATTTTATATTTGGTAGTATATAAATATAATTTGACTGATTTTATAGTAAGAATATGTTCCAAGGATTACATAAATATTCAATTCAACCATATGCATAGAGTATATATATGAAGTTTTGGTGGATGGTTAGTCGGACTTAGAGGTCACCGTAAGTGTATGAATTGAAGGTACGTTTTTATAATATCTCTCATGTGTATTTGTCTTTAAAGTGGTGATTTCTAACATTTTGTATGTGTTAGTATCTCCGTACACTATTTAACGGTGATGTTTTTTATACATGTGTCCTAGATCAATTTACTGATTTGCAATTGAAATTTATGAATATTAAAACTTTTGGTTCGTCGATGAGTCCGAGAATAATAACAAGACAACAATCTCGTGAAATACGTTTGCCTTAGGACACGTATGTATGTGTGTATTTCCGATATAAAATAATACAAACTCAGCTTCATCCTTTTCTCGTGAACATTAACATTACTTTCTTCAATACTAATTGTTTAGTTTATTTGTCCTTATCAAACCAAACAAAAGATTTTGTCGTTTCTTTCTTTCTAAGTTTCAATGCCAACGGTTCCTAATTTTCTATGGCGTTCATGATAGCCAAATGGTACCTTTGGTGGCCTAAGTGTGTCTCAAGTCTCAAAACCAACCCCACATAAATTATCCACGCGGCACTGACTCGCTCACCTTTGTTTTCATGTCTCTATCTCTCTCACAATACATTAAAAAGAAAAGAAGACTCACGTTAAGAAAGAATCTTTAGCTGTTGAGACCAAAAAGGTTCTGTTTCTTCAAGATTCTTGTAATATTTTATTTCTTTCTCTGCCATTTAGAAGGAACATCCAAATCTGAAGAAGCTCTTCTTAATTTAGCTTCAGGGTCCATGTTTTTTCTGTTCAAATAATAGTAACTAGGTAGTAGACCCACGTTTTATGAGAGATTAATTGTTATTTTTTTTAATTATTTTTATAGTTGATTATCTTAACGATAATATTTTAAAATCATTTAAGTGAACATTATGTAATTATTTGGATAATAAAAAAATATGTGTTATAACAATAACCAATTGAATTATTTATATATTAATTTTTGATATATATATATATATATTAATCTTACTGATGAAGATGTTATTAATATTAAATTGATTTTGTGATTTGCACAATTTAATAAAAATTGTTGGGAATTAAATCATCTTGATGACAAATTAATGTAAATAATGTGGATAAGAATTAAAACTCAAATTGGCTTTAGAGCTCCATAATACTGACACGTCAGTTTTTTTGGCCAAAATGCTTTCCTATTAATATATAGGGGATCATTTAAGTGAACATCATCATGTAATGATTTGGATAATAAAAAAATATGTATGATAACAATAACCAATTGAATCATTTATATATTAATTTTTGATATATATATTAATCTTACTGATGAAAATTTTATTAATATTAAATTGAGTTTGTGATTTGCACAATTTAATAAAAATTGTTGGATCATCTTGATGGCAAATTAATGTAAATAATGTGGAAGGTAAGAATTAAAACTTAAATTGGTTTTAGAGCTCTATAATTATATTGAGATCATTTAAGTGAACATCATGTAATGATTTGGATAATAAAAAAATATGTGTGATTACAATAACCAATTGAATCATTTATATATTAATTTTTGATATATATATATATATATATATATATTAATTTTACTGATGAAAATGTTATTAATATTAAATTGATTTTGTGATTTGCACAATTTAATAAAAATTGTTGGGAATTAAATCATCTTGACGACAAATTAATGTAAATAATGTGGAAGATAAGAATTAAAACTTAAATTGGCTTTAGAGTTTTATAATACTGACACATCAGCTTTTTGGCCAAAATACTTCTCAATTAATATATAGGGAATTCTTATAATATGTTGATTTGATGATGTCAGGTCACAGCAAGCTTATTTAAAAAACTTTGAATTGGAACACTTTCGTAAGAAACAAGAGCATCCTTCTTCATTTATACAGGTACTAGCTCCTCTTGTTTTAGATATTTTAATACTCTATGTGTTCATTCCTTTTTTTTTTTTTTTTTTTTTTTGTCGATCATGTGTTTATTCCTTTCTATAATCTTGTTACTCAACATGCATGAGCACCATTTTCATGTCTCAACAGACTCAAGTCTCAACACCACATATATAAATCTTACAATTAAAATGTTTTGATTATACTTCACACTAGGGAAGTGAATCTAAATTATAGTCTAATTAAATGATTCCTTCTAATATTCTCCTTATTCTATTGTCTCATATTAAAAACAGAGTAATTATAAGATCTAATATGTATGTTCTCAGATTTATAAAGTAACATNTTTTTTTTTTTTTTTTTTTTTTTTTTTTTTTTTTTTTTTTTTTTTTTTTTTTTAAGTTTTTTTAATATCCAACTCCGACTTTATAGGTGTTTGGGACTCGAAAGTGTTCCTATGGCTTTCTAACAAATGAATAAAAATAAAATAAAAACAATGTAATATAGGTAAATTTGGTGTAAAAATGGTGATGAGAAGTGTAGATCTACGATCAGATACCGTGACTAGACCGACCGATGCGATGAGAGAAGCAATGTGTGGCGCTGAGGTGGATGATGACGTCCTAGGCTACGACCCAACGGCTAGACGTCTTGAAGATGAGATGGCCAAGATGATGGGGAAAGAGGCGGGTCTCTTTGTGCCATCCGGTACAATGGGAAATCTGATCAGCGTGATGGTTCACTGCGATGTAAGAGGCAGCGAGGTGATTCTTGGAGACAACTGTCACATCCATGTTTACGAGAATGGAGGGATTTCGACCATCGGAGGTGTGCATCCCAAGACGATCAAGAATGAAGAAGACGGGACCATGGACTTGGCCGCTATAGAAGCAGCCATCAGAGATCCTAAAGGAAGCACGTTTTATCCATCGACAAGGTTGATTTGCTTGGAGAACACTCATGCCAAGTAAGTACTCTCTCCATTAGGGCCATGTTCGAATGCATTAATATAAACTAATTGGTCTCTTATGAGTAATAATTGATGCAGCTGTGGTGGGAGATGTTTGAGTGTGGAATACACTGAGAGAGTTGGAGAGATTGCGAAGAGACATGGTGTAAAGCTCCATATTGATGGAGCCCGTCTTTTCAATGCTTCTATCGTAAGATCAATCATCTGTCCCTTTTCCATTTGTAATTCCATTATAAGACTCATAATTAATAAATGAAATCTTCTTGTTGTAGGCACTTGGAGTTCCAGTCCATAAGCTTGTGAAGGCTGCTGACTCTGTTTCGGTGCCATTTCCTTTCTTTTTCTTCTTTAAAATGTGAAAAATTTGGCTTAAAGATGAGTGAGACGCACTCACACACACTCTGTTTTCAGGTGTGTCTATCTAAAGGTCTTGGAGCTCCAATAGGATCTGTAATTGTTGGTTCGCAAAGCTTCATAGAGAAGGCGAAAACAGTAAGGAAAGCATTAGGTGGAGGAATGAGACAAATTGGCGTTCTTTGGGCAGCCGCTTTGGTTGCACTTCAAGAGAACCTCCCAAAGCTACAACATGACCACAAGAAGGCCAAGTTGTTAGCTGGTACGTATGCAACACTCATTTTATTTTTACCCTAATAATCAATTGAATAAAAAAACCTCATTACATAATATATTTGCAGAAGGGTTGAATCAAATGAAAGGGATTAGAGTAAATGTTACAGCCGTGGAGACCAACATGGTGCGTATTATCACAACCATTATTCAGGATTTAAATTAAGATAGTGTGATAAACTATATAAATTAGTTACTTATATATCGTTATCAAGAAAAAGTGAAATTTGTTTAATTTAAGTGTATGCCTCTTATTCAGATTTTCATGGATATGGAGGATGGTTCAAGACTTACAGCTGAGAAACTGCGCAGGACTCTAGAGGAGAATGGCATTCTCGTCATCCCGGAAAACTCATCCCGGTATGTGAAGTATTTGCGTTTACATACAAACCACTTTTCTAAATTGCGAGGGAAACCAAAATAAACTTTTGATTAACATGCTAAGAATTGTCATTTCATATCGGACAAAAACATTAAACTATATATAACATGTAATTGTAAACGTGAACATGTATAGGCTTTACAATTTCACTATTTATTGTGGTTTCAGGATCAGGATGGTTATACACCACCAGATAACAACAAGTGATGTGCATTACACATTGTCTTGCTTACAAGTAAGAATTATTCATATTTCTCACCCTATCCATATTCGCGGTTAAGTTTAACAACAATCTATATGAAATTGATGTTTTCTTTGACAGCAAGCAGTGCAGACGATACAAGAACCAAGCCGGAACTAATTTGGCGAAACCGTATTATGCTTCTCCTTTTTCTTTTGGGTATCGTCAACAAGTATCGTCTATTAACTATTAAGTGTTGTTTATTGCAAGTACGCTTTATTATGACTATTATTAAGGATCTCAATAAAATTGTTACAATGATTCCTCACTTTTGGGTTATCCAGAAGTTTACTTCTTTTTTTTGGGTGGTACCAATGTTAAGTATTTAAGTTTTGATTTTTGAAAGCAACTCACCACTTTTCTCATCATCACTCAAAAAGTCTCAAACGCTTTGGTGAAATGTCATCATTGTCCTTAAATTCATGTCCTTTGGACTTCAAAACAGAGAAACAATGTCATACTAGTAAACTGATGTGGAAACCAAGCCACACATGAGTCCGACTAGTATCCAAAACTAATGGTTTTAAGAACCCTATATAAACTTCTATCTTTCTCTTTCTCTTTTCTTTTTGTTATGAGACAGACGAAGAAACTGGGTTTTTTAGTTATATTCTTATATCCTTCCTCTGTAAGGGTGCCAAAAAGAATGAGTAGGGAAGGGAGCCTCATCCTGCAAAACAGTAACTGGATTCAACTCCGTATGTACATACTAAAATCAATTCCCTTCTAATCATATCAACGCCGGTTCTGGAGCTCTTCCTTCACAAGTTCGGTCACCAAATCCGAGTTAGACTCACTTAAAACCTCTTGAAGTGAGCTTAGTTCCTCCATGTTAGCTTTCTTGAACAGAACTTTGAGAATAGAGTTTGTTCCGGTAGGTAATAACCGGTGTTGGGGGGCATTCTGAACATTTCCTACACCCAATGATCTGACACTTGTGTTGACTTCTCTGGGAAGAGGATTTGCAGGGAACTGAACTTGTGGTCGCGAATAAGGCCTGGAATCCCAATAGTCTGTGCATACTCGATTCACGTCTAATGCTTCGATAGCCTGTTAATCACATTAGAGTATCTATCAACAAGATTTACAAATGAAGCTTTACATTTTCAAAACCAACAGTGCTATTATTCGACTCTTTCTAGCTAACAGAGAAGAAGAGGATATCTAAAAAGTTGGTTTTACCTAGGATTGTTGTTGAAATAGTTTTCTTTGTACATATAATTACAAAACCGTCCATATAAGTTTCAATGCAATTATATAAATCCGAGCCGAATTCAAAACTTGTAAAGAATTACCTGTACAATTGCGGGTGATGAATATCCAAACATTTCAAAACCGTCGGGACTCCCAGCGGGTTGCAAAGGAGGAAGATCTGATTTTCCGGCTTTGTGTTGCTTACTTATCTCCTGGTTCACTCTATCTTTTACCATCTCCCAGCATCTTGTAGGCGACAAGTGAACAAACACCTCACTGGGATTACTCTCCAAGTAAACCTGAGAAGAAGAACATACCACACAATTACCAATATAATCAAGGCAATACAACCCTTTTTCTCCGGAAATATTCATGTGGTTATGTAATAAACTGAAACACTACTCTGACATATAATACGGTTAGTCAAATAAGATCAGCATCTATCTACCAACTGACCATGAACAATGGACTGTCGCGTCCAGCATCCAGAATTTCTGAAATGTAGAAGCACATATTTCTTGGATCCAAAATGTTTAGGTACCTAACCCGGCTACGAAATCCTGCACCAAATAAGAAAAGACATTAAACACTTGCAAAATGTATAACTGTTTTTGTTCTCAAATTGCAAAAATACTTGACCACAGGTCACCTTTAGGGAAAATTGCTCGGCGGCTGCACCATGATTTTCCAGAAAACACACATCCATAACTTAAAGGCTCTACATTGCAATTGATTCTCCTCACGACCTTTGCAATACGGGGACCCTTTTGGCGAATGAACCCATCTGGACTATTGTTTTGCGAACAAGATGGTGTACCTGAATTACTTCTTGCCCCATCAACCACATCCAATATCACCAAACCTCCAGACTTTTTGGGTTTACAACTAGTAGCTTTTTCACCACCGTGGTTGTTAGTGTTTATTCTGTTACATATATCCTGAGCAAGCCCACCAGCCTCGGCATTAACTTCCATGTGCGATGCAGAACTCGGTACATCCACCCTCGTCGCTCTTTGGTCATTAGTAGGCAATGATATAGCGTTTCGGGTATGAGGCAAAGAATCTCCTAGCCTTCGGCAAATTGGAGCAGCAATTCTAGCAGAAGCTTCTAATGCTAAAACGTGGGTTGGTCTCTCTCGTACTTCCAGTTTGTTGCCAGAAGAAACTGCATCTCTTCTCACCGAACCTCGTTTCCTAGGTTTGTCATGCTCATCATCACTGAGGAGTATCACATCATTGGGTAGAATCTGTGAATTCTTTTTACCACTAACGGGCTTTGCAGTTGTCACAGAAAGTATACCTCCTTCAGATGGTTGGCAAGCTGAAACTTTTGGATCAGAAGAATCATATACAGTTTCTTCTTTGACAGGCTTTATACAGTGGCTTGACGTTAACTGCTCCTCCTTGTCTTTCAGAAGTAAATTAACATCTGATAATTTACTCGTCTTCTCTAACCCTTTGCTTAGATCTTCTCTTAATGTTACTTTCAACTGCAAATCTTTCGCTGAAATTGCAGCTGCCTGTGGACTCAGGTCCTTGTGCACTTTCTCTTCCTCATCTATCTCCATCTTGGTTCCTGAAATTTGTGTAGTTAATGCCAATCCTAGATCTTGACGCGCCCATCTATATACAGAACTCAGTTTCCCTTCCACTGCCTCAACAAGTACATTCAGTTCATCGATATCATAGCGAAATAGAAAATATTTAGTAACCCATGAACATGAACACAACTGCTTCACATGACTCAAACATGAATACTTCTCTGGGGAACAACGGCAACCAGCAGCAGACAGGTGCAAGTCAAAGAAACATATACAGCACTCTCTCTCGTTGGTAGCATCAAAATTACTGTGCATCTTCAATGCAAGTGAAGAGTTGCACAAGAATTCTCTTTTGGTACGTTCCATGTCAATGCGTGCCTATATAAAACATGACAAAGTCAATTAATCACCACATTGATACCTCTTAAATGAAGATACCGGTTTACAAAGATACCTCTTAAATAAACAACGACTTCAGGATTTTCCAATCACTCACACTAAATAGCAACTAATTTCTAGAATCAAGACAAAAGATATTTCTACCTTGAGCGTTTTTGCCAAAATTCCATCCTTTCCACTGAATGCTTTCCACCTTAAGTTATCTACAGTATTTTTCTTTAGTAAGTTCAGCTCCCAGTCAGCTTTCACTACTTCTCTTGCTGCCCCAAGCAATAATTTATCATGCGAGATGGACGTTTTTCTACCCTGTTGACAGTATAACTCTATGGCAATCTGCCCATGAGGCAACCAGTCAACTGGTGCTACATTTACCGCTTCAGCACAGTTGAAACCAGAATTAAACCCGGCATGATATGCCCGGGGAAAAGTCAAGACAAACTCTCCAGCATGCTGGACACAACGGTGCACAGGTACTCCTGCGGTTTTCAGTTTTGATGGGGAGAGTTGTGTAACCTACACGAAAGAGCATCATAGGATTTATGTTACGTAAACGATACCGAAAGAATGATGTGCAACAAATGTATTTAAATCAGGAGCAAGTCGTTAGAGGATGAAAAATGGATCTATAGAACTCCTACAGGGTTATTAACTACAGAAATGGAAAATATCTAATGCTTACTAGCTTATGAAGCAAGTCAGGCTGTTCTTCGAAAAGGTCCGGCAAATGCTTTCTCATCGCATCCTCGAGTTTAACAGCATCCTTCCCCCCAACACCATACCACAATTTTGGTGCACCCCAGTGCATATAATTCAACGAATACAAGTGGTGATCTTCAACATGCTGTATCAAGGAAACAAAAACAAAAAGCAGTAACAAAAGGAATGTCAGAGCAAAATAAGATGTAGAGTAATGAAAAATACATCCACTGGTTTAAGAAAAGTTTATAATATGTTACACTAAAGCATTTGGGAAGAGTTCCATATGCGGAATGTTTTGAAACAGACAAAAGATATGAAACGATAATCAATTTCGTTCAGGTTTTTCAGATGATGAAATAAATATCCTCAACCTTACTTTATTCGGAAATTGAATTAAATATATCAGCTTTGCGAATAATGGATAACCGATCATTGAAATTATGTAGCAGAGAAATTCGATCACATTCATAATAAGTGCATTCTGTTGTAGTTATAAGTTATAGTATGAGCCTATGTTTGATTTCAGTAAAAGGAAATATCCTAACTCAGCATATGATGTAACATGCAAAATAAAATTATGCAATTCACAGAGATCAATCTTACCCAACAGAAAGAAGAAAAGCACATCCCAATATACAACCACGGCACAAGGACACCGGAAATATCACTGCCCTCGTACCTAAGGAGGGATCCCGGAAGCCTTGGAAAGTTATTTAAGTTCCAGCCTGATCTTGCATATTTTTCCTCTGAAGAAGAAGCATTGTGACTTGATGATGTCTTGGGAAATCCACTACCAAATACCCCAGTTTCAAGGTCAGCACCATATAGAACCTATATTGAAATATCATTGCGTCAGTTAGGAGATACAAAACATAAACCCCCAAATAAAATAAAATAAACAACTGGAACAAAAGTTCACCTCTATCTCTTCAGTTGCTTTATCTACTATCCGCCAATATTCACCTTCAACATCCTCAACTGCTGGCTCCCAGCAGTCTATGGAATTACCAACTTTACATTCATTGTCTGTAGAAGTTTCACTCTTTTTAAAATACTGAGCCTTGAAATCGTCAGCATATTTCTGGAAGTCTTTTAGTGTGAACCCTGGACCAGGCTCAAACCCAAACGTCTCAAGTTCACTCATTCCAGTGCTTGCAGAACAGGAATCGCTCATGCCACTAGTGACAGGATCCGTTCCCGTTTTCATGAACTTTCTTTTCTTCTTTCTCATTTGATTAGAAAGCTTTGAAATCTTCTTCATTGAACTCCGGTTCTGAAGTTTATCAACTCTTTGGACACGAGTCGCAAATTTAGAACCCTCCCATACTTGCTTTTCTCTCAGTGGGCAGGGGGGTTTCCAGGAAGGAGGAGGAACAATGCGACAGATTCCATACTTTTCAGCTTCCGGTCTTATTTTAGCTATATAATTCAAAGTGTCTTCAAACTCCTAGAAACAGGTTTGCAGCTTATGTCAGATATATGGATCTATTTACATAGAAATTCAGTTCAAAAGGTTTGGAAGTACAGAATATGAACAAGACCTCTTCGCTCGGGTAGAATACAGGGGCGTCTTCAAGGTCAGGCCTACGAGCTTCATCTGGATGCCATTTCGCAGTTACCTGCCAAACTTGTGAAAATGACGTTAGAGGGTCATGAGAAAACTACGATACAAGAAAAGATAAGGCATCCAATCCTAAAGGGAAAGACATTTATAGTTGAGCATTAACTGAGATCAACCTTTTGGCAGTCTTTACATTCTTCACAACCCCTAACCACACCCTTTGGTAAAGAAGGCTCGACTTTAGAATTCTGCAACAAGACAGATGCATGAGAAAGGCAAGTTGATCAAGATGGAAACACAAGTTGTTATAAAGTAAATGCAAAACAAAGAACTCACTTGATCAAGATGTTGTTGAGATGCGGCATTGTCATTGTTAGCAACATCATCATCATCATCATCATAATTAATCCAAGGTCTATTACGGCGAAGAGAGCGAGCAGCTTTGGATTCATCGGTCTCAACTTCCATCTTGGGTTGTTCGGTAACAGGAACAGTTTCAATGGGAGTCATGGCTTTATCAGAAGAACCAGGGGGTAGCCTTTTTAAAGTGAAAGTGGCATATGATTCAAACCCAGGAGGAACAGATGGCAAATCATCACTTTCATCTTTAACACAGATTCTCATAAGCTCTGTCCCCATTACTTCTGTGCCAACACTACAAATTTCATGTCTCAAGAATATCACAACCAAAAACTATAAATAATAAACAATAATAACATCAACAAAATGGTGTGCGGATTTTAAGGGCAAAGTACGAGAGATTACATATATAAAAGGTTCATCATCGCTAATTATGAAGAATCATTCAAAAAAAAAAAAAAA
>NC_025698.1:3703013-3708387 GCF_000633955.1 Camelina sativa | reverse complement strand
AAAAATTAACAATCAACAAGGATGTAAAAGATCTGAAGAAACCCTAAAATCTAAAATCGTTGAAATCAATCTTAGGTAAAAATTGAATAATCCAGTTTTCAACAGATCTAACCCTAGATTCAGATTATCTTCTTATCGCATGTCATTTTCCATGTTTGCATAAAAATTAAGAAAATTCAAAAGCTAAGCCACAAACACACACAAACCATAAATAAATAAATAAAAATAAAAAGGTCCAAAATAATGAAACCAAACCTTTTTCCAATATTCCCAGAAAAACAAAATAAAAAAAAAAATCAGGTAGAAGAAGAAGAAAAGGGCAAAATTGGAATTAAATCTACAGGTCCATCCACATATGTTGTTGTTTTGGGTTTCTTTCTTTCTTTGTGATATTAAAAAAAATCTCTGATGAAAAAGAAGAACCAAAATCAAACAAACAAGATGCAAAAAAAAACAGCTATCTAATCTAATCTACACTTTTATTTGATTCACTGGGTTTACAAAGATTTAAGATTAAACTCTTATCATCATCATCATCATCACCTTGTTTTTTCTACAAACAATTTTAAGATCATGAGATGATGAAACATGTGGGTGGCTTTTGGTGCTCTGGGCTTTTGATAAATAATATAAATATATATTTCTGGGATTTTTTTTTCTTCTTCCCTTGCGCTGCTGCCCTCTATTTTGATGTGTGATGATGTCTTCTTGGCTTGGTTATAAGTTATAACGCTTCTAAAAGCAAGCAGATGCAATTTCCTATGCAACTACTCTTTACGAATATTTTGTTTTTCTCTCTCTATCTCTCTCTCTCTCTCTCAAGACTCAAGGGAACCCAACCCACCCATATAAAGCAATTAAACTATTTCATTTTACGTATAATTGTTGTTTTATGACTTTTGTTTGGGTCTTTTTAACACCCAAAAACAACAAAAACATTTTTTACTACTAACATTACAGCTAATCCACACAAATTATATAAAGAAATTTTACTAATTTAGATAAGTAAGTATATATTACTAGATTAAGATTTGTATTTACAGGGCGGATAATTTGAATACGATCATGTCATATTGTCTTTCCCAAAAGAGTTATTGTAATATACATTGAACCAAAAAAAATTAGGTTATCGACAAATTATTAATATTTTTGGACCAACATATTATAAATTTGAATATGATAATGCAATCTTCTAGATCAAGAGTGCTGAATTACAATAATACGAGTTTACTTATTTAAGTGTTGCACAACCATAATTTTCTTACTATTAATTTATTTGTATTCAATAATATTAGTATCTAGCGCGTTAAATGCTGGTATATTTTATTTATTTACCAAAATCGCAGTGGGATTTAGTAGTCAAAGTACCAATAATACAAAAGAGAATAAAGAAAAAGAGGAGGTGAATGTAATTTCAGAAGTGATTGGAAAGAAATGAAAAAAGTAGAGACATGGAGGGTGTATATTGTAAATTAAGTATAAACCCTACTTATCAACTCTCTCAAACCCCGCGTTGAAGAAGCCAAAAAGACTCGCACAGCTTCGACGAACGAACGAACGAACGGTGAGTGCGTTCTTACACTCATTTCTCCAGATTTGTGTTTGCTTCGGTTGCTCAAACTTATCCCTACTTTGAGAATTTTCTGCTTCTTTTTTTGTTTGAATCTGTTTCTGCTTCTCTGTCTGAAGCTTCAAGCTTGTATCTTTCCTTTTCACAGGTTTGGTTTCTCCAAGAATTGAGCTTCCTTACAGCAAAGGATTGAACTTCCGTACAGCAAATTTTTCTGGGTCTAATACGATTTTGTGAAAGGAAAGATCTTTGCTTTGTTAAACTGGGTCGAGAGATGGCTTCATCAAATTGGCTACTTGAGGTTCACTTCTTGCATATGCCAAGTTTGTCTCCAAAGCAGACGAATCTCTGTTTGTTGAATCCTTTATCTTGCAGAAAGATGTCTTCTTTAGATTTGAAGCAAGAAATTGTGTTGAAAAAGGATGTTTATATGATGAGATGCCAGGGCGTGCTCAATGGTGTGTGCATCGACCATGTAAATGATGTTACTGAGAGAAGCTCAGAATTCCATCACTATGGTGTCGGTACTAACTTGAGAGCCAGAGTGAAACCGAGGAAGCATTTAGGTTCTTCGAGTTTATCCTCTGATGGACCAATTACCGAAAACGACCAAGAGACAAACAATGAGATCCTTCATAACCTGTGCAGCAATGGGAAGTTAACAGACGCTTGCAAACTTGTCGAGGTGATGGCACGTCATAATCAGGTTCCTCATTTCCCTTCTTGCTCAAACTTAGTCCGTGGTCTAGCTAGAATTGATCAGCTGGATAAAGCAATGGGTATCTTGAGAATAATGGTAATGTCTGGTGGGGTTCCAGACACTATTACCTATAACATGATCATCGGAAATCTTTGCAAGAAAGGGCATATAAGATCTGCCTTGGTCCTCTTAGAAGACATGAGCTTGAGTGGGAGCCCTCCAGATGTGATTACCTATAATACAGTGATTCGGTGTATGTTTGATCATGGGAAGGCTGAGCAAGCCATCAGGTTTTGGAAGGAACAACTGCGGAATGGTTGCCCTCCATACATGATTACATACACGGTTTTGGTTGAACTCGTGTGCAGGTACTGTGGAAGCGCTCGAGCTATGGAAGTTTTAGAAGACATGGCAGTGGAAGGTTGTTATCCTGATATTGTCACATATAATTCTCTGGTTAACTATAACTGCAGGCGAGGGAATTTAGAGGAGGTGGCTTTGGTCATTCAGCATATTCTATCTCATGGACTGGAACTGAACACCGTAACTTACAACACTCTTCTACATTCTCTTTGTTCTCACGAGTACTGGGATGAAGTGGAGGAGATTCTAAACATCATGTACCAGACGTCCTACTCTCCAACAGTTGTCACTTACAACATCTTGATTAATGGTTTATGCAAAGCCAGGCTTTTGAGTCGTGCAATCGACTTCTTCTACCAGATGCTGGAACAAAAGTGCTCACCTGACATTGTCACTTACAATACAGTTCTAGGAGCCATGTCCAAAGAGGGAATGGTCGATGACGCGATTAAGTTACTTGGATTGCTTAAAAGCACGAGTTGTCCGCCGGGCTTGATCACTTATAACTCTGTAATCGATGGGTTGGCCAGAAAGGGACTGATGGAAAAATCATTGGAGCTGTACCATCAGATGCGGGATGCTGGAATCTCTCCCGATGATATAACCCGTCGTTCTTTAATATATGGTTTCTGCCGGGCAAACTTAGTTGAAGATGCGAGTCAAGTTTTAAAGGAGACGAGCAATAGAGGGAATGGAATCAGAGGTAGCACTTACAAGTTGGTGATCCAAGGGCTATGCAAGAATAAAGAGATGGAAATGGCAGTAGAGGTTGTTGAGATAATGCTAACAAGTGGATGTAAGCCAGATGAGACAATATATACCTCAATAGTTAAAGGCGTAGAGGAGATGGGAATTGGAAGTGAGGCTGATCAGTTGCAGAAGAAGCTGAAGCAGTGGAAACTGTTGAGGGAAGTGTAGGAAATGTAATTGACGCCGCCTATTAAGCCTTTTGTACAGGGAATCAGTTTTGTAAGGCAACGGTTGAATCAGAAAGCTTAGGCCTCTCTGTTTGCTCAAAATTAAGTTTTAGTTTCTTCTAGTCACTCTTTTGCTCTTCCTTTGATTGGATAATCCAAAGCAGCAATATTGAGACATCCTTTTGTTTTTCCAGATTTATATTTAGCAAAATTACCCAGCCATTTACATCAGCTTCTTAATCGGAACAACACTCTCTAAAATCTAATCGAACCCACTTTATCTTATTATAAGCGTTCTACTTTCTGCAACATATATCCTTAATGTACGAAAATATAGCAAATATTGAATAGAAGTTGTATATTCAAATCTCAAAAAAGAGTAGTATCGATGTTACAAATCCTTAATCTCCTTAAGATTTACAAGACACAAGTTTAAACATGATTAGAAGTCGACCCCTAACAAACGCTCTGATTTGCCCTCCGCAATGAAACTATAATGTAACTCATCTATAATCTACAGGGAGTTTCAAATGATACTATTCCCATATATATGGGTTCCAGTCTCATAATGAAAAGAAGAAAAAGACTAACTCAACTTCTTTTCCAATCTTCATTTCCTATTTAGTTTACCTCTGAAGGTTTAGCTGCAGGTAAAACGTCTGCCCATGTTAACACGCGCCCACACTCCCCACAGAACGTGCTATTCCCCACTCTTATTCCTTGGCTTATGAGAGTAAGCTGGTGAGCAGTTCTGGTGCAGTTACGAATCACAAAACGACTTCTGTTGAACAACTTTGGCATGCGTACGGGTTCTGTTTGTACAGAAGGAGAAGGTTTTGGGAGCACTGGAGATTCGCTAAGTGGTACCCGCTGAACTTCTTCCCATTCAAGCGCCCTCCTGTAAACTTCCCAGGCCATGTCTTTTTCCTCCTTTGTCAGTCTTTCCTCCTCATTCTCTTGTAACAATGTCTCGTGCTCATGGAAATTGGAAATCCAGCTAGTAAAAGAAAGAAAAACAGAGAGCGTCAAAAAGCAAGTTGCATAGAAAAGCAAGGAATGTAAGTACCGATTGTGAATATGGTTAAGCTTGCGAAACTTACTTTGGCCCGTGTCTCTGTAGCAAGCTCTCCATCAATTTGTCACAGCCAACACGAGGTAAAGTGGCCTTCTGTTTCTGTGAATTCTCCACCAGATTGCATTGAGCCACTTCATTTTGCTTGCTTATCTCAGTTACGGTGTCAGATTTCTCATCATCGTCGTCAAATTCAAAAAGGTGTAACATCTCTTCTTTGGAGATAGTCCTGTGCACTTGTTGTCTATCCACCACTCTCGCAGCTAGCCCCTCCTTGGTCACCTAATCATATTAACAGATCTGATTCATAAATGCCTCCTTCAAGGAAAGAAACACTAAACTTTAAAATGTTTTGGGTCTTTTAATACCTGACGTTTATATATCTTTTCTTCAATAGTCCCACGTGCCATCAACCTGTATGCAAATACTGGTTTCTTTTGACCATACCTACAAACAATAAGTTCACGTGATACTAAGCCACAACACTTTATACTATTGACAAATTTTATGCCCACAGTTGTCTAACAATTACCTCCATGCTCGAAATATAGCTTGAAGATCATAGGTTGGATTCCATGAACCATCAACTATGATCACACGGTTAGCAGCATAAAGATTAATTCCAAGCGATCCCGCTCTGGTTGAAATTAGAGTGCATTTCACCCTTTTGTTATCAGGCTCATTAAACCTATCAACCAACTTCTGCCGTTCTGAGCTTTCAGTTTTTCCATCAATTCTGCGCCCACCAAGGG
>NC_025698.1:3698147-3702126 GCF_000633955.1 Camelina sativa | reverse complement strand
GGGAGTTAGAGCCTTCATAACTGTACAAACAGCATTCTTTCTAATATAAAAGAACAAGATACCAACCTGTACCAGTCTTTTCCCTTTTTCCAGAACTTTCCTTGTTTTCCATGCCGAGGTACTCTTGAAAGATATAGTTCTATGAGATCCAGTGTCGGGATACTCTGGCTAAACACAAGCGCCTTATCCCCCACATCAGCACACATGGATAAAATATCCAATAGCAAAATCATTTTGCCGCTATACTCCGCCACCTTATAATTATTTTTTTGAAGTAGGTCGACCCACCAATCCTGGCACACAGAAAAGGTTAGATTCAGAGGATGAGTGCATTATCACGCTGTTTACTTAAAAATGTTGTCTAGTCAGGCTGAGTAGACTATAGTTACCTTCTGGAGGTAGCCATCAACTTTATCTTGCAAATCATTCATAGTTCTTTGTTTCTCTGTCAATATCCAAAACAATGACACAGTGTGTTAAGATACTTTGATAACTGTTGGTAAAAAAGTCTGATCTTAGCTGTTGCGTCTGTTCATTATACTAGTTTAAATAAAGCATAAAAACAGTGACAATTTATAATTACCTCCCGTAACCATGTTGTAGTCTGTATTTTCTTCACTTGAGCAGTCATCTGGAATATCAACAATGCTACCACGACGACCATTCTTGCTATCCTCTCTTCTTAATTGCGGAATCCCTGGATGATTTAAAATCTGGGGGACGAAATACCGCAAAGAAAATTGAGACTATGAGACAAACACCAAATAAAATTTCCAGATATAAAACTTTTTCTCAAATCAGCTATTATTAATTTATACCTGAGCCAAGACCTGGTAAGCAGCGAAAAAGTTTTTTCTCATTCTTTCATCTGCTCTTCCATCGCTGAACCCATATAACCTAAGAAATCTCTGATACAATTTCCGCTGCAAGGGCGATAGCTTGACAGATATTACGAAGACTGTTTTAGGTGGCAGATCCTTTTTCACCACATTCATGTCCATTCTTTGCACAAATCCTTTCAATTGCTCATACAGAATGTGTGATCTCTGGTTCATAATTTTTACATCCTCCGCAGTAGAATTCATATGCTGTCCGTTTTCTATTGGATTTTGGAACCTGCAGGTATGGAGAAGCATGATTGAAATGACTAGAATCATCACATCATAGCACGCAGAAAGAAAAAAACACTGGTATGAAACACTTGCCGATTTCTAAACTCAGGACTACTCCCCAAGAATCCTTCTCTGACAAAATCAACCATCTGTTGCAGTAGAGGCATAGCATAAGAAACTGGGGCTAAAAGAAAATAGCTCAGAAATTTCTATGGTTCCCTCAGCAACTTACACAATAATATTCCATGAGATTGTTTTGAAGGGGTGACCCAGTTAAGGCAATTCTTCTCTGGCATTTAACTTGCTTCAAAGCTTGCGTTGTGTCAGCCCTGGTGTTCTTAATAATGTGAGCCTCATCGCAAACAAGTATATCAGGTCCATCCTGCAGCCACATAGTTTTAGAGAATTTCAAGAATAAAATATCCCAAGCAGAACATGAAAACAAAAAAATCTCTTTAGTCTCACCCTCAAGGCACTACAGATCTCTCTGGCCGCATTCAAATCCTTCACCCCCCTCCCAAGAGACAGGTTTCTAAAAGCTGCATATCCCATCAAGAAAACTCCCCCCTTATTTCGCCACTTTTTTAGCAAGTCCAATCTCCTCTCCCTTCAAAAAAGACATTAGCGCAGGAAGTGAATTGACAGCTGAGATCTAGTGCAGTTTGACGAGAGGGAATGCATATATATTCTTATATTAGGGCAAGACCTTCACATAGAAGAATCTATACCTTGAAACATCTTCAAGCATGAAAATGCGAAGTGGTTTTACTTCTGATGGCATCCACTTCATGAATTCACTTCGCCAATTGTGCAACACATTTACAGGAGTCACAATAAGAGCAGTTTTCAACCCCAAATCAACACATCTCATTGCGGTGTACAGGAACGCTATAACCTGGTAGTTTTCAGTGGGAGAAGAAATAAAGAGCCAGTAATAGCACACATCATATTAACGAAAAACTATTAACCACTAGTGCTATGTGTAATAGGGACGATAATAAGATACATGCAAACAGACTCGTGCATGAAAAAAAATTAAGCACCTGAAAAGTTTTGCCCAGGCCCATTGTATGAGCTAGAATGCAGCCAAGGCCTTTATCACCTGACTTTACTCTGCTGATAGACTGAATAATATTTTCCCACATAAATCTAATCCCGGTTACCTGAAAATAGAAACCTCCAAACTTAAAGCAAAAGCCATTTCCATATTAAGTATTTTTTTACAGATAAATGGTTAAAATAAGCATTTCTAATCGAGATGGGTATATTATATGTTTAATGCCCACTATGGAAGTATATTAATGTTATGATGATAGGAATGCACATAGGTATGCAAACCTGATGGACTTTTAGTTTGGCAGATATGCTACAAGGAACCCTCACAGCTCCTTCACCAATCTCCCTAGCCACATTCACTATGTAACCACTGTGAGCATCACCAAGAACCTCAACTTCCGCACCTTCAGGAATAGATTTCAGGTCTCCCATAGAGCTAATTGTTTTGTATCTGGCAGAAAACTGCAAGGACCTAAGACGCTCCTGCCGTTCCTACAAAAATAAAGAAACCAAATGAGTAATATTAATATAAAAATCGAAGTTTGTGTACTAGTATAACGAAAATAACTGCAGAAGAAGTTAAGACCTTTTCAATTGCAATTTTTCTTCTCGTATCTTTCCCTAGTTCAGCATCATCAATTATCCGCCGAATTCTCTTTTTTGATTTCTTCTTTAAGCTAAAAGAAAAAAATCATGCAAGTAAGAACAGTAACACAACAATACTAACTAAATTCGTTGGGAACATGCTGGAATTTTAAATCCGCTAGATGTGTATAAGATAATACCTGATTGCTACATTAACATCAGCCGAATTGTTATCAGAGCTGGAATCAGAGCTAGAATCAGAGCTGGAATCAGAACTCAACTCTACTGACTTCTTATCCCTAATGGCTTTCTCCAGTTCTAGTGTCAATCTTTGCAAGGGCATTGGAGAGCAGCAACAACAATCCCAACCAGAGGACTGAGCTTCAGACAAGTATTCTTCACCGATATTCCTCTTTATACATGAGGCACAGAAAAGTTTTTCGCATGTCCTACAATCTATTAAGTCAGTAATATGACCACACCATTCACAACTACGTTCCGAAGAGTCTTCAATCTGATCGTAAAAGTTGGTTAGAAAGAGACAGATATAGCAATGATTTTATTAGATTATGGAATTGTATGTGATCCTCTAAATAACAAAAAGTAGAATATGGCAACAAAAGAAGTTGATACTCTTGATGAAGGCAAAAAAAAAAATGAAAAAGACAATTTAACCCTATCAGTTAAATATTGGTTAGCCATGAATCAACTACGACAACAAAATAACTTAGTTCCTACTCTGGATTCACCATATTAGTCCCCCTTCCATGTAACAAGTTATTCACCACGTTAAAGAGATCTAGATTGTAATTATATTCTGATATGTCACATATAACTGGAAGAAGAAAAACACATACCTTCGCAACTCTATCTTCAATTGAACGTTTACAATCCATGCAAACTATTACTTCCAAAAGGGGGTGAGTATGCACTTCCACAGCTACGTTATTACAGGCAGTACACCTAAAACTGTTTGCTGGATTATGTGAATCATCTCTCATGGTATCAACATCTGAATTAGACAATTTCCCGTTTTCCACTCTGTTGACTTCATTGTTATGAACTTGAGTGCTGGTCTCAGGAATTTTTACTCGATCTTCACCAGAACTTTGGGCAATATAATTCCCATTCAAATACACACAGTCATCATCCATATTCTCTGCCGTACACCTGATAACCTGAAATAAAACCAAATGAAGACTGCTACGTCAGCCAGAAAATTATTC
>NC_025698.1:3675369-3696971 GCF_000633955.1 Camelina sativa | reverse complement strand
AAATATGTATAACCCTCAGTAAACTATATCTTATAAAACATAAAATCAACATTAATCTTAACTAGGAGAAAGTTGTAGGAAAACACAACTATATCTCCAAAATCAGGCTCACTATGATATCCCCTATAGAAGATATTACTGACACTCTATGCTACTTATGCAACATAACCTCAAGGAACTGAAAGAATAGGCAAAACAAACCTGTTTAGATCTTTTACTGCGTCTCTTCCGTTTCAAACGAAGTTGAAGTTCACGATCACTATTTAAATCATCCTCTTCTTTGACCTGTAGGTGATTTAATGTCATACTAAAGCTGATAAATGGTAAGGCGGGAGTTGCGAGTAGTCTTAAATGGTATTTCATATATAGATTTTATTGCAAACTCTACAAATGCAGAAACATAAGGAGCAACCAGAAACANTTGCGAGTAGTCTTAAATGGTATTTCACATATAGATTTTATTGCAAACTCCACAAATGCAGAAACATAAGGAGCAACAAGGAAAGGCTATAACTTCAAAAATAGAACGCTTAACCCCAGAAATCGAAGAAGTTAAGTCAAAGAATATTTTACCCTTAAAATGTTTTTTTTGTTCTAACAGCCAGAAAAGGCAATACTTTCATAAGTAAGGTGCTTAATCACAGAAATCTAAGAAGTAAAGTTAAAAAGTAATACCCTTATATAATTTTTCTTTTGTTCTTCAGAAAGGGGAAGTTCTCTTTCATTTTCTATTGCATCGGCCAAAAATGGATCTGCCAAGCCTGCATCAATCTCTTCAATTTCCTCTACCTGAAAACAAAACAAAAAACTTCAATGATCACTCTAGACTGCCACGAGTTTTATTAAAGCGCAATGTTTTGAAACTGTCCAACTCCGTTAAACTAGCAGGATAAGAAACAGAAGATCTATAAACATTACTTGCCTCCATAGGTCAATATAATGCCTTCCATCATCTTAAACTGTTACAACTAATAATAACCAAGTAACGCTCGAATTTTATTTTTCGGTATGTTTTCCTGTTCTGGTTATGGCTTAACAGTGAATTATACCATATATATTAGTGACTTGCAAGCAGGACCTAAAAAGGAAACATAAGCCTGCTTGCAAAATAAGTATTATGGCAAGTAAGCACCCACTTTAAATTGCCAAGAAAAGGAGATGTCAAGTTTGATGTTTTTTTCTTGGAGTGAAGAATAACTAACAGATGCAAACGTACGCAAATCATCATCAGCATCAGGACTAACAGGAAAAATAAAGACATAATAGAAAAGTTAACCTCATTGACTCCTGGAAATTCTAATCCCATGGCTGCAGCTTGTTGTGGAGTGCTTGCCAAGTAAACAGACGCCCAATCCTTACTACCAAAGGAAATAGACTCATCCCTTTTTTCCGAAAAAACTTTGTTTAGAGACGACCAGTCAAGTTCAGATGTTCCAGCTAGAGATTCTTTGGCAGCACCATCAGCAAGCTTTTTCTCCAGAAAACCACTAGCTCCCTCCTCCAAAAGTTTTCCATGTCGTCTACACCAGAAAATGTTTAGAAATACCATCCACGACACTCAGAATTTGCAGTAACTAAAAGTTGAAGCTAATAAAAACCGTACTTTCGGACAGGCCGGTGAGTGTGAAGAAACCTCTCAGCGTTAGCCAATGATTCCACAGTTTCTTTTGTCACCTGAGTCCCAACCCAGTGGGCTCTTTGTTTCCAAGCTTCAGTGTGGCAACCATTAGGGGCTTGACTTTCTATCATCTCATATAATTTTGGAAGCTCAATTCCTGCACCATCAAGTTGCTCCTTAAAGAAAGAAACAACAAGGAAAACAGAACTGTTTAAGTTCTTTTGAATGACGTGTAACCCTTTGGATTATATTTTAAGGAAATAGAGAAATCAACAACAAAACATACCAACAGGTTTGCGCTTTCTGTTTCAAGCTCATCAAGAGTTGCCTCCCATTCATCTTTAAAAGTCATCATTTCAGCAGCAACAGCTTTATTCAACTAAAACAGGCACTCTCATAAGATGTTAAAATGCGAACGAGCATAGGAACTCGAAGCTATGATAGTAAGAAAAAGAAATTAACCTCTTCACCACTGAGTGTTTGTGATAATTCCTTCCTAACTTCACTCTCTACATTAGAAAGAGACTCCTTTTCAAGTGCTTCTTGAGCATCTGCAGCCTATAGATCAATGGGGTATCACAAAGAGTAAGATTGAGACCTAAAAGTTAAATTGGCCTGAATAGAAATCTATTGAACAAAAGAAGAGATTAAATACCTTACTCTCAACTCCCAAAAAATCTGAAATTAACTCTTCTATTTCTTCCTCGCTCAGAGGTTTCTGTACAATAATTGTTTAGAGATACATTAGATAAACATACGCACTTTCTCCGTCATGATACAACTGAAAAAGTGACCAAGAGATATCTAAGTTGCTTACCTCATGATCCAAGTCATCATCTCGTCCCAACAGCAATTGTTCATCTTCTTCTGAACTGAATTCAGAACTTTCCGATATACTCTCAGTGGCTTGCATATCCTCATCTTTTTGCCCATCCTGATTGTTATTTTCTTCCATCTGCACATCAATGTGCTCCCCTCTCTCATCTCTAGCTTTCATCACCTCTTCAAGCTTTGCCTCCATCATCTCCTGGTCTACCTCCATTATTTCGTCTGTTATATCCATCACATCCTCTGTTGCCTCCACTGTATACACCTTCTCCTCTGGCTTTTCACCTTGATCCTTCCCTTTTCCTTCATTTGGCTCCATTAAAAAGGGTTCTCCTTCACGTCACTTCCTGCTGAAAAAGCGTTAATAACAGTTACGTTAAACATACCTCGGGAGACTTATCATCTAGTCACTAACACAGCACCACAGAGATTCACATGAAAATACCAATAAAAGAAAAGGATAAATTCTCTATATACAAAAACATGTACCATTCAGCCAAAAAGTTGAAAAATCTACGAGAATGAATAACGAAAATTCCAGCACTACCAACCCTAAACCAAAATAAAAATCAAGGGCAATCTAATAATGTCAAGGGCTTCCAACTCAAAGCCAATAGGGAAAGAGTGGATTCCTCCTGTCCCTAACATATATAAATTTGATTAGGGTCCCAAAACTAATCATCGACATAAGATTCCATAGCATCTATTGTTTACATACGGGACATTAAATTCAGAAGAGACTATGAATGAATTCTAGTTGAAACAATATAAACCTAATGTAATTCATATCACTCCCAACACAGAAAGTTTGAAATTCCACAGAACTGCCAAAATGTAATAATAATAACAAGAAGAAGTAATCAATTCAATAAAGAAGCCTTGTTTCTGCCCTAAGGTCTGATCAGGCCTATACACTCTCATTATCTAACAACACAAGCTCAAAGAGATCTACGGAACCACTCCAGTCATCAATAAAAANAAAAAACGGAACTAGCTTTGTGTGGTGGCAAAACAATACAGTGAAGGAGAGGTACAAAAAAAAAAAAACATTGGCGAGGAGAAGAAGCTTTACCAAAGTGAGAGAATACTATCAGTGGAGAGAGCAGACTCTCTGTGGCAGAGAGAGAGATAAATATATATAAAGAGATAGGGAGGAATTAAAAAAACAAAAGCAGGCGCGACAATGAATTTGCTAGGGTTTGTGTTTGGGGTAAGGTACGAAGGGTTGCGATCGAAACGGTTCGCCGTTGGTGTGGAGAGTGTTTGGGGTTGGTTTCTCCAGATGGTTTAAAAATACTTTGGAGAGGTTCGACGCTTTTGGAAATTGGAATTAACAATTTTACAGAAATTTCATTCCTAACCAGGAATATTAGCGGTAATTGTAGTTGTTGAATTGGATTGGATGATAATATCGAGGAACTCACTCTCAATTTATATATATTCTAGATGATGATGAAGAAGTAGAATAGATTTACCACACAATTAATTTTAGAGGATATATTATTAACTCACTTAATTGACTACATTGTCATTATGTTAAACTTTTAAAGAAAAACAAAACAATGAAATTTAATATTTAGGTTAATATTTAATACATTATATTTGACGGAAAATTAAATAAGTTATTGACTATTTTACTTTATCTTTTAACTCATATTTTTTTTTGCAAAAAAAAAAAAAAAGTTAAAAACTGACAATTTATTATATTAAACTCATATTTAGCTTACAACGATGTACTTTATATTTATATTTTTTATTTTTACTTTATAGACAAAACATTTTTTGTAAATTAAACTGGAATTGTGTTGATGATCAAATGTTGAACTTGGAAGAGATATTAGGTTGCAATGTATATTTGATAGAATCCATTGCATTTGTGAATCATAAATTGTTTGATAGAGGATGGAAACATATTCAAAATATAAAGAATTAATCGATATTTTGAAAATTTTATTTTATCGAGAATGGAAACAAATTCAAAATATAAAGAATTAATTGATATTTTGAAAATTTTATTCTATCATAAAAAGACATTTTATGTATTTTGAAGATATTCAAAATTACCATAAAAATTGTCATAAATATATGTATGTGGTTTTGACCATAACAAAATCTAATGGGGTTGACTAGCTGTATTTGAATCAGAATTTAATTTTTTTTTTTTTGGTAGGCAAATTTAATATTTTTAACCAAATGTAATTTTTGCTAATTTTAATTTTTTTTTGTTAAAAATATATATTTTACAGTTTTTATCCACCGGTAAATACATATTTGCTGGATTAGCCACTGAACAAGGCACTTATTACAATTTTTAATCATCGGTTCAAGGGCCATATTACACGGTGCACTGTATGGGCTGATTTTTATACTTCTGTGGGCTCTCTCAAGTCCAACGTTAAAAAACTCAGGTGCTCAAATAACAAAAATACCCCTACAACCTCCGTCTTCTAAATCAGTCCTACCACCGGCGAGTTTCTAAAAATCGGCAAATCTCCGGCGCCATGGCAAACACTTTTCCGGCGAGGTTTAGCCTCCGCGAGCATCGTGATAACGTCCCTAATCGACGGTCTATCCTTCGGTAGCTTCGCAGTGCATAGAAGAGCGATTCTTAATGCCAGAAGCATCTCTTCGATCACGTGTTTACACTCTCCGGCGATGCTCGCGTCAATCACTTCTTCCAAGCTCTCGTTCTTCTTCACCTTCCTCCGAATCCACTCCACAACATCAATCGAATCCTCAAACGAAGGATCTATCGGCATTTTCCCAGTCACCAGTTCCAAAAGCACCACGCCTAAACTGTATATATCGCTCTTCTCGTCTATCTTCAGTGTGTATCCGTACTCCGGAGCTATATACCCGTAAGATCCGGCCACCATAGAAACCGTCTCGTTCTTGTGAAGCATCATCTTCGCCAATCCGAAATCAGCTATCCTCGCCTCAAGGTTAGAATCGAGGAGTATGTTATTAGATTTGATGTCTCTGTGAATGATTGGAGGATAACAATCGTTGTGGAGGTAATTGAGACCTTGAACAACTCCGACGGCGACGTTGTATCGCGAGAGCCAATCTCTTAGTAAAAATTTCTCATCTTTGGAATGCAAAGCAGTTCCCAAGTTTCCATTGGGCATGTATTCATACACCATCATCACTTCTTTCTCATTGTGGATGTAACCTAGAACCTTCACAATGTTTCTATGTCGGATACCACCAAGCAGATTCACTTCTCTGAGTATGTCGTCCTCTTCTTCTTCTTCTTGGTGATGATCTTCGATGTCATTCTGTGGTGATGGTGATCTCCAGAGTTTTTTCACAGCTACTGTGAGTAATGGTCGTCTCATGACTTCTGCTTTGTAAACAATCCCTATGGCTCCCATTCCAATGATGTTTGATTCTTTGATATGTGATAAGATGTCTCCTGCAGTGAAACACAGTCTCTGGAAAGCCACGAGTCTCCATGGCCACTCTTCCTGAGGCTGCTTGCAGAACAAATACTCTCTCGCAAAATTGCTGTAAAGATCCCATCTTGTGTATACCCATCTCCCTGCCAAGAAGATCATTCCCAGAGACACGATCACTGAAGTTCCAACAATGAACCCGAATATTGCGTGATTGACGTGGATTCTTCCTGGTTTCCTGCCTCTTGCTGACAAAGCTAGACTCTTAGAGCAAGTAGGTAGAACTCCACCGCAGAGGCCATCGTTTCCCACGAGGTCTTTTGGGTTTATGGCTGCAAACAGCATGTTTGAAGGAATGGGTCCTGTGAGTTTGTTGAATGACACGTTTAGCATCTCCAAGGTTGGAGAAGCTCCCAAGTCTGCTGGTATATTCCCCGTTAAGGAGTTGTTTGAAAGATCAAGAACAGCTAACATGTGCATCCCGGCTAATGCCTCGGGGATTTCTCCCGCCAATTGGTTGCTCTTGAGATTTAGACTCACAAGTTTTTCAAAGGAAGCAATCCTTTCGGGGATTTCACCTGAGAAATGGTTGAAGGAAAGATCCAGGACAGACAAAGATGGACGATCTTGAATCTGGTTAGGTATTTTTCCGGCAAAGTTGTTATGTGAGGCAATAAAGGTTTGAAGGTTAGGACTTGAGAAAATGGAGGAAGATAGGGATGAGAGCTGATTATATGATATGTCGATGAACGAGAGTGATGTTGAGGAGGCTATATCATCTGGAATTTTACCGGTGAGGTTGTGTTTTGCGAGCTCTAGATGCTGAAGCATTGGTAAGTCACCTGAACCAGTTGGTATTGTTCCGGAAATGAGATTGTTCTGGATTCGAACACGAACTAAGGTCGGACATGAGAAGATTTCCGCTGGAATCTGACCTGAGAATGAGTTGTTGAAGAGAATGAGCTTTGTGAGGTTTCTGGAATAGCACAATCCTGATGGGATTTTTCCTGTGAGCTTGTTTGATGAGACATCTAACCACTTCAATGATGAATTCTTGCCGAGATGCATAGGTAAGGAACCCGTTAAAGAGTTCTGCCACAGCTCCAGAACCTCAATATTTGGTAATTCAGCAATCTTTGACGGAATGATTCCCGTGAGTTGATTCCTCATCAGATTCAGAAGCTGCAGATTCTTCAACTCAGCTACTTCGATAGGTATCTCTCCTGTAATCTGGTTATCAGACAGATCAAGAAACACAAGAGAAGTCATATCACCGAGTTCTCGAGGAATCCTCCCTGTGAGACGGTTCTGGTAGAGGTAAACTGTTGTAAGCTGTTTCAGCCTCCCCAAAGAAGATGGAATCTGGCCCATAAGGTTCCCAACAGCCAAATCGAGGTACTGAAGGTGCGACAAGTTCCCAAACTCTTCTGGAATCTCGCCGATGAAGCCATTGTAGCCAAGAATGATGGTCTCCAAGGAGGAGAGCTCGCCAATCACCTTTGGTAGCTTTCCACCAAAGTTATTACCGGAAAGACCGAGAAACTTCAGGTTCTTGAGATTCTTGAAAGAAGAAGGCAACGAGCCCTCAAAGTAACCTCCTCGAACGTCCAAAACCTCAAGTTTAGTTGCGTTGCCAAGATCTTCAGGGAGAAAGCCAGAAAAGTTATTGCTAGAGGCATTGAAGTGTGTAAGACCAGTGGCCATCCCTAGACCATAAGGGAAGGTTCCAAAGAAGTTATTCACACTCACGTCGAAGACCTTCAAGGACGTGAGATTTGAAAGAGATTTAGGAAGAGAAGACTCAAATGTGTTATTGCTGAGATCAAGGACTTGCAGAGAAGGTAAGCTCTGAATCTGACCCGACACGTTTCCGCTGAGATTCATGTTGGGAAGAAGAAGCTTGTCGACATAGCCATATGAATCGCAGTGAACTCCAGTCCAGTGACAATGAACTGATGCAGTAAATGCTGTGGCATTCTGAGGTCTCTTCCAATCTTGGAGATTATTTGAAGGATCAAACAGGTCTGACTTGATGGCCAACAAGATCTCTTGTTCATAACCTTGAAATGTTTCAGAAGAAACAAAAGGAAAAAGAAAGAAACCGATGTAATACAAGAAGAAGAAAAGGTTAGGAATCGCCATTTTTTTTGCTCTTCTGTTTTTTTAGTTTTGGCTAAACTTATGGCATTTTTTTGCAACTGAGATTGAAGGCCCCCAAGCGAAGTTGATAATAAGAGACTGGGAACCAAAAGCTGGAATAACAATGATTAATCAGAATCTTATTTTAATCTTCTCCTTCTCTGGCTCTCTCTCTTTCAATTATTTTATCATGATTATGTTACTTTTTCCATCGGTGGAATAGTATACGAACTCCATTGGCGATCGTAACAGTTTGTATTTGTATGATATAGTTAAATTATTTCTATTTTATCAACTCTTAGTTCTTCACATGCGTTATGTCTATACGGATAACAATTTTTATGACATGATGATGTGTAAACAAATTGGCCAAATGCGACATTGTGTATAAAAAGTTGAACCGAAAATTCGAGGAGCACTAAATCCATGACCATATCCTGTAATGTTATATAATTATCAGTTTGCTGATCTGTGCAACCTCAAACAACTAGTGCTGATAAAGAATACTAAAATAATGATGATGGTATATATAATACATAAGAAGAAATCTTGGGTTTCTGAAGTGCCTAATCATAAGGCAGTGAGTGACTTGTAAACCCTTGTCCTCATTAGGGATTAGTGGGACAGTGAAACATGGGCAGAGAATGTGTCTTCACATAGTGCTCTTTTTACTATTTTTCATTTCAAATTAAGAAGATTGATAATTAGTCAAAATAAAAGTGTTTCCAAAGAAAACTATATTATTAAACGTGTTTTTTTGTTTACATGTGTTATTATTTTCACTGCACACCAGAAAAAATGGTCTCTTTCGAGTTTTACATGGGTTGATATGTTTTCCGAGTTTTCGCATGTCTTCTTCAATAGTCGGGAGAATGTTCTTTGTTTAGAACGGCGTCATTAAAAATGCTCGTGAACTATGATGGTCGTGAGAGAATCTTCCCACGTTGATAGAACATATAATTAAAATCAGAAAATAAGAAACTTCATTGCCAAGTCGCAACTAGGAACGTCCCATGACACTTGCGTGCATACATTTAGAGATGTAATACATTACATTTTGTCGCCTATGTACACATTATCACATATGTTAAATGTAAGCTTATATATATATATATTTCCTATGAATGCCGGCCTAGTACATATGGATTGTGAGCTTCGGCTTCTAACATAGCGTATGACATCAAGCCGTAACCGAATTTTGTCTATATTCGTGTGATTCATTGAAAAGCAACAATGAATCTAAACTCTATGCGTATTGGTTATGGGAATAAGCAAAGTAGCACTTTAAGTGCTGCCATGAGATTTAACAAAAAATTGGAACCATTGAAAACGGTCTAACAAACCAAAAAAAAAATCGTAGGAGAAACAACTTAATTGACCCCAAAACTATATAATTAAGAAACCTATATTATCATCGTTCAAATTGCATCCTTGATGAGTTTGATCTCATCCAAAACCAACACACAAACCCTTTTACTTGTCGTGCATCCAAATTTTGGTACTAGATATTCATATCTATGTAGTACTCCGTACTCGTGTGTGAATGGACTTTTGGAGATCAGTATCGATCTTAATTATAACTGATACAAAGCACAAGTGTATGTCGAAATATAAAAGAGAGGCAAGGGTTCGTCTAATTAACCAATTAATTGTTGTAGTTTGATCGTAAAAGTAGATGGACAGTAGCTACTAAATTAAATTCAATTGAATCCTATATATCAAAAATGATCTTCTATTATTCGAAAAAAGGAAAATAATTGCATAAATCTAACTTTATTCACATTTCACATGCACCCATATGGGCCTTTATATCAAATAATTAAATACTATATATAATACCCACCCAAGAATAACAACAATACAATCCCCCTATGTATGAAATTCAATGAGATAATTCATGCACTATTTAAATATATACCCTCATCATTATGAGATCATAATTGTGATATTTTTAGAGAGAAAGATGAAGCTGGAATCCCATGTGCTAACTAAGAAGAAGAGCTTTCCCTTTTTATTCCCCCATAGGTTTTTTTTTTTTCCTACTTTTGAATGTGATTAGACATATATTAACCTGGATCTGGTGGTTCTAATGTTAATTACAGTTGTTCGTAATTGTACATTTATTGTTTAGATTATTCGACGTGATTCGGCGTCTTTCAATTTGAGCCGAATCAAACCGAACCGGATTTATCCATGTTGGTTATCTATTTAGAAAGCAGGTCGACAATAAAAGCCCAAGTAAAAATTTGGGAAAAGGCCCAAAATACAATTCAAAAGTGCTGAATTCTAGGGTTTTAGAAGAAGTTGGTTTTTAGGTTTTATTAAGTGAGGCGGAGGAGTCGTCGAAGGTTTTGTGGGAATTACACAGTGAAAGAAGACGATATGGCCAAGTACAACGAAATCGCGAAGAAGAAGAGAGAGGCGAAAGCTGATAGAAAACGAGCCATTCACGGACATCCTCTCACTAATAAATTGAAGACCAGAGTTCCCGTCCCTTCCGTCTCCGGTAAACGTCAGAGAAAGCTCCTTCGCAAATGGCGCCGAGTATGTCCTTTTTTTTATTTTATCATCTTCTCTTTTGATATAGTAAGAAGTTGGAGAATCACAGCACTATTAGGTCTTAGCTATGATATGAGCCTTCTGACGATTTATAAAGCTTTGGTTTTGTATTAGCCTTTTGTAAGTTGAAGTAATAAGGGTTGTTTGATTCTTCTAACAGGAGCAAAAAGATATGGTGGACAAGGGTCTTGTTACCATGGAAGATGTAGAGATGGCTGCTGCTGAAGGTAATTCTAAAGCTACTGAGCTTTCTTTTTTTTGTTGTGTTGATTGATCACTTTATTTCGCGGCTTGAGTGAAGTTTTTCACTTAGAAATCTTGTATGATGCGATTGTGGAAATAACAGTTAAAGATATATATACTTTCAAATGCTCAGAGATATGCAAACTCTAGAATGAAGTTTTGGTAATTAGAAATCTTATTTAACTCGATTGTGGAAATAGCAGTTAGGAATTAACTTTCAATGCTTAGAAATGCAAGTCTATAGTATCATCAGTATTGGAATATTCATATCTTCTGTATCTTTTTCGTATGTTTCTTTCAAGTTTTATTCACATGTTGGTTTTAGCAAAACAACAGATAGGAACATTAATATTGCAGTCTTTTCTTTTGTATATTGTTTTGTGCAATTCATGAAATTGTTCAGGTTTTGTTTGGATTCTTATTGATCTTGTTACTTCGTTTTTATTTTCGTCTTTGTTAATCAAAAGCTCATCTCTTCCTTGTGGTTTCAGCTGCATCAGAAGACACCAAGAAATCTCCCAAAAAATTTAGCGTAAAGAAGAACTTGAAGCTCAATAAACTAAAGAATAAAGGTGATTCCTTGTGCTTTTGTTGTAAAGCCTGATCTCTCTTAGTCGCCTTTTATTACTTGATGTAATTTAGCGGATTGATAATGGAAGTAGTAACTAGATGTTTTTGTCTACTTGTTAGCAGGCAAAAAGAAGACAAACCAGAAAGCCAGCAGCCAAGGATCTGCATCTGCTGATCAAATGCTAGAATGAGTGTCTTGTAAACCTGAAAGCTCAGTTTCATCTAACAGTTGACGATGGATGATATAATCTTCTCAACGTCTGGTTAATCTCTTTCAAAATGGGAAACGTGTGTTTTTTGCGTGATGAGGATGCCAAGCAGAGCAGTGGAGGGTTTTTAATATAAATTTTGTTTTAAAGTTTTTCGAATATTGTTATAAGCTGTCTTTGAAGATCTTATCTTGTATACTTTCTGATATGTTTTGGTGCCTTCGAAGTAGAGTTAGTAACAGAACAATCCCTTTTTACCACTCCCACGCAATTGCTGTATTTCTTCTCACTGATATGAAAACCAAAAATTTTGTTATAAAAACTAATAAATATCCAATAAACTTTTAACTATCTTGAAGTAGTCGTTAACCAACGATCTAATTTTACAAATAACTTCAAAGAGACAACATATCAAACAGAGTAAGCACCACATTAGAAAAACCTTAATATATACTACATACTATATAAGATACCAATTCATAGAAGTGCTTCACGACATTGTATGATAATCCTCATTGGATATTTTTAATTACATTAAAAACTTTAAAGCAAATAAAAACAAAGAAAGAAACCAAAACACTACTGAAGCTGATTGAAGGTGGAAGACAAGCGCATGAACTTCCACTCTCAATCCCATAAGAGCTGAGCAAAACTCGAGTAACCATCGGAACTGGTTTTGCTCTAGAAAACACAGATGCCAATAGCCGATTTTGCTCAAGGGACCCGAAAAAAACTAAACCCCACTAAACCGGCTGGCTGCTCTAAGAACTGACATCTTTAGGTACTGCTACTACTACGACGCAAACTGTACAGGGAAATGTTTATCCGGTCACTCTCATCTCCCTGCGGAGACCAATGTTTTTCCGTCGTTGTTGCTCATGGACGGAAGAGGAACAGGGAGACTTGGGTTTGAATGAGGAGTGGCAGCTTCTTTCTCAGCTGGTACAGGCTTTGGTGTGTAAGTAAAGTTGAGTTCTTTGTTGGCAGCAAGTGCCACAAGCTCTTTCTCTTCAAGACCTTTGGTTGGTCCAAGGCTGCACCTATCTGGTCCATGCTTTGCCAATGCATCTCTGAATTTCTTGATCTGAAAAACAAAAGCAAATATAGATCAGAAACAAACACCTACATTAATACGGTTTTTTGATTAGTTCTCTCTTGATTCATGCAAATGAGAACGAACCGTGGCATTGGTACAGCTAAAGCTGCAAACACGACCCTGAGAGCCTCGGTAGAATCGGAAAAACGGGAGGACATGGACACCGAGGCTGTAACACATGGACTTGTGCTCCTCGTAATTCACCTGAAGAAACTGCACATCAGGGTTCATCTCTGCAAACTGACATATCTGTAAGAATCCACAAACCATTCTTGTGAGAATTCATTTCCCCAACATGAAAATAAAATAGTCCATCCAAGAAGAAGTAGAGATGGATGGATAACCTTAGGATGAAGAGCCTTACAGCCGCCACAGCCAGGGGAGAAGAAATCAACAACAACAAGCTTATCACCAGCGTTGGTGAGAGAGTCAACGAGTTCTTGAGCTGAAGAGATCTCTCTCATGTTTTCTTTCAGACCTTTCTCCCACCACTTCTGAGCTGTCCCAATCCTCAGAGTCGTCTGCAAATTTACACATGTCAGAGACCATATATATTTTTCCCAGATCCAACAAAACCAAACATATCAAATTCAAAAAACACAAGAACCCTAAAACCAAAACATCCACATCTAGCCATGATTTTCCAAAAAAAAAACAAATCGATTATTCACTACAAAATCAAAGCAATAAACCCCTAAAAAAAAGAAAAAATCTTTGAAAAATTTAGCTTTGAAAGATCATTAAAACCAGATCTCGCATGCCTAGATTATAAAATATACCTGAGCTGTGATGGAAGAAGAGCTCCTTTTGAAGCTCTCGGTTTGAGCACCTCCTCCGAGAACGATCTGTTTACCAAGGAAAACACTTCTAAGAGGCTTTTGATTCTTAACCTTAAGAAGACAAGAGAAACTCTTTTTCAAACCAAACCCACCAAAACTAACAGGAGAAACAGAGAAATCATCAACAACACGGTGATGATTCCCACAAGAAGCTCCTACGAACAAACTCGTTTTGCTAATCACTTCCGCCATAATAAATCTTCTTCTCTAATCAAATCACCACCGAACGAATGAAGAAAAGAAAAAAAAACACAATCGCTCTCCAGAATTTACAATCGAAGGAAGAAGAAATAAAGAAAAAGCTCTCTCAGAGAGACGACGTGTCTTCTCAGCAATCTTCAATCGCCAGCGAAGTTTCGCTTTTTTTTTTTTATTTAATAAAAAGAGAAAAGAAAAAGGAAAAATCTTAAAAATTAGACATTTTTCTGGACAAGAAACTGTTTTGGCTTTTGGTTAGGTGATCATGACCGTTCAATTTGGATTTGGCATTTTTAAGATCCGACGGTGGATTCGTGATAATGAGCTTTAGTCGGTCAGGATAATAAATAAATGGATAAGGTTCTTTTCTTGACTACTCTCTTCTCTCGCGGGTACTAAGGAATTTTTACGGATATGAAAAAAAAAATTTCTTGCAACTTTGAATCGGATAATGCATGTATAATTACCATGTTTTGTGCGAAAAATTGATATATTTTTTTTAGATTAATTTTGAAATGAAGAGTATTTTTAAGGCAATTTCAGTAACTAGTTTTAAATTTTATCTACATTAGTATATAAATAAATGGATTATATAGGTCATGAACCAATCAATTTTTGTTATTAAAAAAAAATTAAGTAAAACGTAACATCCTTCCTGAATCATTTACCAAACAAGTAAACAACAAATTAGGTCATGAACCATCGTTTAGCCCAACTTAGAACTTAATACTCTTTATAAAAAAAAAAAAATGATTTGGTTAGCTATGTTGTTTGAACAATAGTGTATAAGTATATTTGGGAAAATGTAGGAAATAAAGTATATTTAAGAAACTAAATTTTTATGTCTAATGTTTCATCCCGACAAAAGGTGTGGATTATATATGGAAGAAACCAATGGCAAAGAAAAAGAGGATTTTTATGTGTTGCATATTGTAACGACATTAACATAATACGAACAAAACTCGGGGGAGTGGCTGGTAAACAAAGTAGTAGTGATCGTGGATTTAATACCAAACCAAAATATACAAGAAAAAGAAAAAAGAAAAAGTAGTGATGGATAATATATGGATTTGGATTTTAAGGAAGGTAGTTTGCCAACACATCACTCACGTGGGTCTCACTCTCTCCACCACACCTCTCTCTCTCTTTCTCTCCCCTTTACTCTTTTTACATTCAAGGCCACCTGGTTAACTATATAACTGGAGATTGCCCTTTTAGTTTTATTCTTTTACAGTTAACCTCCTCAATTCCATAATGCATATATGTAAACATGTTCATAACACAATACGAAGAAAGGTTCCAAGAGAGGGAAATTGAAATGTTTTGTTCAAACAATTAGAAAACAAAAGCAAAAAGATGTGGTAACAAACAAAAAACTATTGAAATAGTGAAATTGTAACAAATGTGACTACTGATCTGCGTTGACTACACAAAAACAGTAGGAATAAAATTTGTTTAATATGAAACAAACGTTACTGAATATTTTTTTTTTTTTTTGTCGATAAGTTATTTAAGTATATCAGTCAAAAAATTACAACGTTTAGTACACATCGACACTACAATCACGTGACTACATAGCAAAGTATACATACCGACGCAAAATATGTGTCGATTGTTGTTTTTAAAGAAAGCTGATGTATATTTCACGTGAAACAATGTGTTACAAAATAAACATATATAATATTAATGACTACCACATATATAATATTAATGACAATAAATACATTTAAATATAAAATATTTAACAAATGTAAAGTAATTTCACTTAAATGTTAGTAGTTTTTATTTAATTAATCACTGTTTTGAGCATTTTTGAAATTATGAAAGACTTTGAGAAATTAAAAAAGGAACCATTTTTTGAGTTTAGATTTTTAAAAAAACTAGGAAGATATTTTGTTGGAGGAGAACAAAATGTGAAAGAAAATTATTTATTCTAAAATAGTGATAATGGTGTGTGTATGAGAAACGTAACAAGAAAAAACTAAACCATAGGTTTTTCCAAACACGAACCCCAAAACACAAACGAGAACCACAATTTTGAATAAAATGGTGACAAAAGTGCAGCTGCACAGCGCACCACCTCTTCTTTATTTTCGTAACCAATCGTGCCTGACAGGTGGATTTAATCTAATAAACTTGTCTCAGTCTCTCTCTCTCTCGACTCGACAAAAGCGCCCCCTGTAACATTCGTAAATTACAATTTAGTCAATAATTTCTCAACATGATCAAGTCCTAATAAAAAAGTCAACCTGTTTTTACTAAAAAGATAGACAATTTTTTTTAAATGAAAAAGGTAGTTTTCTAAATATTTAACATGTATTGAAAAAAGAACTCTAAAACTACCTAATATCTTCACTGTCTTTAGTAAATTGTAATAAATTCCTATTTTCACAATACGTTTCAATAAAAGATATGCTTTCTATAAAATTTACTAAAAATATACATACATATGGATTAATTAAATTTACCTAAAGCAGCACTTTGAGGGGTAATTACGTAATTTCAAAAGGATATCATTTTTCTAATAAAATTAGCTGTTTCTAACCTTCCCCCGCGTCGCTTTTCCAATCTGAGAAAATCTACTATGCAACTTTTTTGTTTTTTTTCAAAGGATATTCAAATTAAATAAACGGAAATGGAAAAGTTTTCCAAAGTTCTTCTTCTTCTTCTTTTGAGGGGTTTCATACTTCCGTTCGAAATCTCGACGACGCCCTCCCCCGGAGAAGCGACGAGGACCTTAGCATTATCTGACGAAGCCATTCTTTATACCAGATTTGTTGTGTATGCTACTCGCGATTTCGTTCTGGTGAGTTTCATGGTTCCTAATCTTGTGTAGAAAAGCTTCGATAGTGTTCTTCTACTGAGTTTCTCTGTTGCTTATTTGCTCAATTCTACTTTTACCACATTTTATTTTTCGGCATCTCAAAAGATTATAGAATTCTGTAGATTAGGGTTTTCTTCTGCATTCTCTCTAGATTTTTTGTATTTGGTTGTTTGCATTCAAAAGATTACGTATGCATTTTTGGTATTTGTTTGTTTGAAGTTGGTTTGTTTGCATTCACGAAACCAACTCATACTAAATGATAATTTTGTCTGTGATTTTGTTCTAGCCAATGCTGAAGTCTGGACAAGGATGAGCGTGTCAAAAGCAGCGAGGACGAATCATACGCTTGTTCCTCTTGCAACCCTCATTGGTAATGAGCTGAGGAGCGAGAAAGTAGAGAAGCCTCTTATCAAGTATGGTCAAGCTGCTCTTGCTAAGAAAGGAGAAGAATACTTTTTGATTAAAACTGATTGTCAAAGGGTACCTGGTGATCCTTCATCGTCTTTTTCAGTTTTCGGGGTAACACACATTCTTCTGTATATACTATAGAGTGACATCTACAGCGTTCTTGAACTCAAAAAATCTCTCATTTATTTTTGATCCTTTCTTTTTTTGGTTTGTCTATAGATTTTTGATGGACACAATGGTAATTCAGCTGCCATATATACTAAGGAACATCTTCTGGACAATGTCGTGAGTGCAATTCCTCAAGGCGCAAGTAGGGACGAGTGGCTTCAAGCTCTTCCCACTTCGATGCTGGCCTGGTGGTTTGTGTCTTTCGAGGTCCATTGGTGATACGGATGTGGGTGAATTTATTGTCCCTATACCACATGTTAAGCAAGTGAAAGTAAGCTCCCTTCACCTTGTTTGCGTCTTTCATCAATTCTTATATTAGATATTGAACAAAAATGTATATATTTTTTATATGTACGTTCAGCTTTCAGATGTTGGAGGGAGACTCATTATAGCTTCAGATGGTATATGGGATATACTGTCTTCAGATGATGGGATTGTACCGCGAAAAAAGATGGACTGAAAGGGGTTGTTGTTATTATATCCGAAGACAGTGGTTACGATCAATGGATTCATTCTACCGTGCCAATTTCAAAACCATTATCGTGCTGGTTGCTGATCCTTCACGAGACCTAAGACACTGTCCTGTGACTTTTAAGATCTCTCTCGATTACATGTTTGCACTTTTATGTAAGGTATTTGACATATCTAACAGTCTAAGGTATGTTTAACCATTCTACTTGGACTGACCTCTTCGAGGTCCTGGTTTTGGTGGTGTGGCTCTGGTGGTCTTGGAAACGGTGGCGGTTCTAATGGAGGTGGTGACGGTGTTTAATAGACACATGTCAGTGACATCACACACTTATTAAAACGAAAAACTCGTGATGAAAAATATAGTTAAAAGATACAAACTCTACAATAAACAGACACAACTCTTCACTGTCTACAATGAACGGAAACGGTGGCAGTTCTAACGGAGGCGGCGGCGATAGAGTTGTGTCTTTTAACTATATTTTATTTATATTTTTTTTATTACGACTTTTCGTTTTAATAGGTGTGTGACATCACTTACGTGTGTCTATTTAAATACCACCACCGCCTCCGTTAGAACCGCCACCGCCACTGTTGGAACCGTCACCGTTTCCAGGACCACTCGAGCCACACCACCAAGACCAAGATCTCGAGGAGGTCAGCCCAAATAGAATGGTTAAACATACTTTAGACTGTTTAGGTATGCCAAATACCTTACATAAAAGTGCAAACATGTAATCGAGAGAGATCTTAAGAGTCGCAGGACAACGTCTTAGGTCTCGTGAAGGATCGACACGATAACGGTCTTGAAATTGGCACGGTAGAACGTATCCATTGACACCGCGTAACCACCGTCTTCGAATAGAATAACAACAACCCCTTTTAGTCCATTTTTTCGCGGTACAATACCATCGTCTGCTCAGATCGCCTTATCATATTCTCGATCGTTTCGGTGCCTTCTTAAATAATGTATACGCGTATGGAAAAAACTACTATCCTATGGTCTTCTTTTTTTTTTTTTTTTGCATAATTGCTAGCAAGTATTAATTATACTTGTGAATGGCGGTGATATGGTCAAGTATAACGTGTGTGGTGTGTCGTAATAGGCTAATAGCTGTTAATCAAACCGCATTGTTCGTGTAACCAAACATATTATGGCGTTAATATTTATTTCTTTCTGATTTTTTTTTCCTTTTTCATAGTATAGATTAGTTTCAAGAAAAAAAATGCTTTTGTTTGTTTTTTTTCGTGTATCTACCATTAACCAACCGCTAGAGCTAATGAATTTTTGGTGTGCCAAAGGAGGAAGTCCCAAGACTCAAAAGTTCCATAACCATATACATATGCGTATACATTATTTAAGAAGGCACCGTAACAAATGTGACTACTGATTTGTGTTGACTAGACAAAGTAGTCGGAATAAAATTTGTTTAATATGAAACAAACGTTACTGAATATAAATTTTTTTTTGTCGATAAGTTATTTAAGTATATCAGTCAAAAAATTACAACGTTTAGTACATATCAACGCTACAATCACGTGACTGCATAGCAAAGTATACATATCAACACAAAATATGTGTTGATTCTTGTTTTTAAAGAAAGAATCTGATGTATATTTCACGTGAAACAAGCGTTACAAAATAAACATATATAATATTCATGACAATAAATACATATATTTAAATATAAAATATTTAACAAATGTAAAGTAATTTCACTTAAATGTGATAGTTTTTATTTGATTAATCACTGTTTTGAGCATTTTTAAAAATTATGAAAGACTTTGAGAAATTATAAAAAGGAACCATTTTTCTGAGTTTAGATTTTCAAAAAAAACTAGGAAGATATTTCGTTGGAGGAGAACAAAATGTGGAAGAAAATTATTTATTCTAAAATAGTGATAGTGGTTCGACTACGCGTACAGTGTGCATGAGAAACGTAACCAGAAAAAAAAACTAAACAATAGGTTTTTCCAACACGAACCGCAAAACACAAACGAGAAACACAGACGAAAACTTTTAGTTAAAAAATCCAGAAATATTCATAAATGGCGAACCGCTGGTTCCCTGCGAACCAAATTTCCGGCCAAAATTCCACTTCAGCCGCGACTGAAGGCAGTTCGTTTCGTCCCTTTCCCTTCCCCCCTGACCCTCCCGACCCTCCCGACCATTCCCTTCTCATATCCCTCTCTGAATTCCCCCTCTTTCCCCTATCTCATCTTTCTCCTTGTCTCCTCAATCTCCTATTGCTCAATTCGAGCCGGAGAATGTCATTCTTGCTCTTCCTGCTCATCATAAGTCTACTCCAGTGGTTGTGTGTGCTCAAGCTCAAGCAATCCTCAACTCTTACAACCAATCACTAAATCTAAACCCTAGATCTGAAACTCGAGCTACAGTAACACCAGCTAAAACTGCGGCTCAGGCACAAACTGACGGTCTCCTGAGCCCTGTCCAACCAAAAGTTACTCGTATGCTCCTTCCCACTCAGACAAGGTTATCCGCTGTCTCTTCCCAAACTGTTCCCCTGGCTCCGTCTACTACTCCTGTTGCTGTTAATACTGTTACCACTCCAATCCAAAGTACTTGCCCAACCATTGTTGTTCCTATCCCTCTTACCCATCCCTCCTCGCAACCTCCTCTCCTCCCTTCCCCCTCAAAGCAACCTCAGACTACCATCCCTCAGCAAACAGAAACTCCCCAACCCCCCCATGTACCCAATCCTAAACCTCTTACTAGCACAACTGCTTCCACTCCATCTGTTACACTAGCTCAAAAGCTAAGGAAAGACGCGGATAGGAAGGTCACACGTCTTGCTCCTGCTTCTTATTCGGCTGATGGTATTCCTCANCTAAATCTAAACCCTAGATCTGAAACTCGAGCTACAGTAACACCAGCTATAACTGCGGCTCATGCACAAACTGACGGTCTCCTGAGCCCTGTTCAACCAAAAGTTACTCGTATGCTCCTTCCCACTCAGACAAGGTTATCCGCTGTCTCTTCCCAAACTGTTCCCCTGGCTCCGTCTACTACTCTTGTTGCTGTTAATACTGTTACCACTCCAATCCAAAGTACTTGCCCAACCATTGTTGTTCCTATCCCTCTTACCCATCCCTCCTCGCAACCTCTTCTCCTCCCTTCCCCCTCAAAGCAACCTCAGACTACCATCCCTCAACAAACAGAAACTCCCCAGCCCCCCATGTACCCAATCCTAAACCTCTTACTAGCACAACTGCTTCCACTCCATCTGTTACACTAGCTCAAAATCTAAGGAAAGACGCGGATAGGAAGCTCACACGTCTTGCTCCTGCTTCTTATTCGGCTGATGGTATTCCTCGTATAGTCATCCCTGACTCGGTATTTCATGAAGGAGCTGCAATTCATAAGGATTTTATAATTGGTCAGTTCAAAGGTCTACTCCCGACTTACAGACACATTCAAAGTGTACTCAGCCACATGTGGGGCAAAGGACAAAAACTGGAAGTACATTTGAACCACGCTAATAACTCAATGTTGGTATGTCTACCTAATGAATACATACGTACCAAAGTTCTGGAGAAAAAGGTGCGGTACATTGGCGAATGTATGTTTTTGGGGGCGCAATGGGACGCTTCTGGTGGTGTCAGTACTGATCTAAACGCAGTGCCGATTTGGGCTCATCTAAAAGGAATGCCCTTTGACCTAATGCATCATAAGGGAATAAGCTTAGTGGCAGGGGTAGTTGGTGAGCCAAAGGAAATGGATGACTTCACTAAAAACCTGGTAAGTATTTCTGAAGCCCATGTAAAGGTTGCGAGAAACCTAAACTTACCTCTCCCTTCCTCAGTGGAGAAAGTCCGTGATAGTGGAGAGGTTATCACAATTTCAGTTGAGTATCCATGGATTCCACCCTCCTGCTCTCACTGCAAGCAAATAGGTCATGTCATCAAATTTTGTCCATCTGCTAAGCCATCATGGTTAGAAAATAAGTCAACTACTTCGAAGGAGAGTAAAGGTAAAGAGCAGACTAAGCAAGCTTATGTCCCGAAGGGCTCCAAAGAAA
>NC_025698.1:3668220-3674882 GCF_000633955.1 Camelina sativa | reverse complement strand
CAAAGGAAATGGATGACTTCACTAAAAACCTGGTAAGTATTTCTGAAGCCCATGTAAAGGTTGAGAGAAACCTAAACTTACCTCTCCCTTCCTCAGTGGAGATAGTCCGTGATAGTGGAGAGGTTATCACAATTTCAGTTGAGTATCCATGGATTCCACCCTCCTGCTCTCACTGCAAGCAAATAGGTCATGTCATCAAATTTTGTCCATCTGCTAAGCCATCATGGTTAGAAAATAAGTCAACTACTTCGAAGGAGAGTAAAGGTAAAGAGCAGACTAAGCAAGCTTATGTCCCGAAGGGCTCCAAAGAAAGTATACAAGTACCTTCCGAAGAGGGTCCTCAAGCTGGGCCTGTTGCTGTCTGTACTGAGGCTCCTATTGGGTCTACTCAACCATCTCCTGTAATCGAACATGCCCCAGAAACCTTACCACCAACTGAAAGTTCGCCTTCCCCCACTCCTATGGACTGCACGTCTCCATCCCGTAATCCCTCTCAGCTTGTCTTAGCAACCCTTTCGCTGTACTATCCTCTTCTACTAACCCCCCTGCTGTAACCACTAACCCTCCACTAGTAACCCAACCTGTGTCCCCTCCTTCACATGCCATGACTCAACCATTGGTCATACCTTCATCTCCCGTGCCTAAGCGTTCAACCACTTCTCCTCCACCTTCTTTAAACTCTTCTCTTCCACCTTCTGGGAAGAATCTCCTGTCAAAAGGGAGAGACTTCTCACCTAGCCTAACCTTCTAATCCCATCCTGATGTATATAAAACCCTTTTTTTGGAACGTCCGAGGACTTAATGACCCGGATAAGCATCAGCCTTTTGCATCCTGGCTTGCTTTTCATAAGCCTTCTTTTGGTGCTATTATAGAAACCCATATAAAGGAACCAAACCTGAACCATATTCTGAACCTTACCTGCCCCGGCTGGCATTTTACATCCAATCATGCTGAAGAGGAAAGTGGGCGCATAGTGATCATCTGGAAGTCGCCAGCTACTGTCTCAGTCCTGCACCAATCAAGACATATGATAACTAGTGAAATAATAATTCAAGGCGGTCAGAGGTTCTTTTTCACTGCAGTCTACGCTCCTAACGCGAGTGAAGAACGCACTGACCTATGGTGTGAACTTATTGGACTTCAACAAAAATTTCACTTTGATATTGTTCCTTGGATGGTGTGTGGGGATCTCAACCAAATAACTCAGCCTGGCGAGCACTCTAGTCCTATGGTTAACCACTTGACAACTAGAATGATTGAGCTGCGAGACTGCCTGTTACAGATGGAATTGGTTGATTTGCGTTACCAAGGATCTCTATTTACCTGGTCAAACAAAAGTCCTGCCAACCCTATTTGTAAAAAACTGGATAGAGCCCTTGTTAACAATGTCTGGCTTACCTCGTACCCGAACAGCGTAGCCTTCTTCTTGTCCCCTGAACTTTCTGACCACTCCCCTTGTCTTATAGACCTTGATACAGCGCTTCCGCAAGCTGGCACAAAGCCTTTTAAATTCTTCAATTTCCTCACCTCCCACCCTCGCTTCCTAGAAACGATCGAAACTGCTTGGATTTTGGCTGGAAATTTATGTCCCCTGGAAACATGTTTGTCAACCCTGTGTGCAAAGCAAAAAATGCTGAAAAGAGAGTTAAAAACACTATCAAGAGAGAACTACTCGGATATACAAAACCGAGTAAGAGAGACTAACCGTTTGCTTCAAGTTGTGCAGGTACAAGCCTTGGCGAATCCAACTACAACTCTTTTCCAGCAGGAGCAAGATTTGCACTCCAAATGGGACCTGTTACGGAGAGTGGAGGAAGCTTATTTTAAACAAAGATCCCGAATCAACTGGTTAAAGGAAGGAGACCTAAATACAACTTACTTCCATCGGATGACATGTATTAGGAATGCATTCAATGCAATCAGGTCTTTCTCTACTAAAGCAGGCACTGTTGTTGATGATCCGCAGGAAATGGGAATGATGGCTGTTAGTCACTTCCAGTACATTTTGAGTCCAGCAGTCTTGCATCCTCTGGTTACCTCGCTTACTTGGTTCCAAGACTTGATCAGTTATAGGTGCTCGCCTGAAACAAAGCAGTCAATGATCAGAATTCCATCTTCAGAGGAAATTACTAAAGTTATGTTTAAACTAAACGCTAATAAAGCTCCTGGACCTGACGGGTTTACTTCTGCTTTCTACAAGTCCGCTTGGGGGATCATTGGCCAAGAAACCATTTCGAGTATTCTTCAATTCTTCCACTCAGCTTTTCTTCCCAAAGCCACTAATGCCACTACTCTTGCGCTCATCCCTAAGCTACCGGGTGCCTCTCTTGTTTCAGATTTCAGGCCCATTTCCTGTCTTAACACGCTGTATAAAGTTATATCCAAGATACTTGTATCCCGTTTGAAGCCTATTCTTCCTGACCTGGTCCAAAAAAATCAAACTGCATTTATCAAAGGACGTTTATTGGTTGAGAATACTCTACTGGCTGCAGAATTGGTAAATGGCTATCATAAGCAGGTGGGACCAAAACGCATCACTATCAAAGTTGACATAGCCAAAGCTTTTAACACAATTAGATGAGAGTTCATTTTTAACTGCTTAAGGGGGATTGAGGTGCCAGAGCTTTACCTGAGATGGCTCAAGGCCTGTGTCTGTACTCCTTCCTTCTCTGTGGGATTTAATGGCTCAGTCCATGGATACTTTAAAGGTCGCAGAGGGTTGAGGCAAGGGGATCCTTTATCTCCGTACCTCTTTGTACTGGCTATGAACTGTTTATCTGCAATGCTGGACAAGGCGGCTGAGGATGGAAGAATTAAATATCATCACAAATGCGCAGGGTTAAAGCTTACACACCTTTGCTTTGCTGATGACTTGCTGATATTTGTTGAAGGAACGACGCTCTCAGTTCTGAATGTTCTCCAGATTCTTAAAGAATTTGAAGATGCATCCGGTCTCGCCATTAGCCTCCCCAAAACGAGCTTCTATACTTCAGGTCTCTCTCAACTGGAAATAGATCAAATTAAAGTCAACTCTGGGATTAGTCATGGCCAGCTTCCAATTAGATACTTAGGAGTGCCTTTGTGCACCAAGAAGCTTACTCTGCTAGATTGTGCTCCCCTAATTCAAAAAGTTAAGAATACCTTCAACGGGTGGTCAACAAAAACCCTCTCCTTTGCTGGTCGCCTCCAATTGCTTAACACAGTTATAGCGGGTATCACAAACTTTTGGTGTTCGGCCCTGATTCTTCCCAAGAGATGCATAGACATATTGAACTCTCTTTCAGGAGCTTTCCTCTGGAAGGGGACAACAGAAGGGCATCACTCTGCTCGTGTGGCATGGGCTGACGTTACAACTGAAAAGAGACATGGAGGATTAGGCATATGGGATTTGAAAGAATGGAATAAAGCGTGCTTACTCAAACTTATCTGGCTTCTCTTTTTTAGGTCAGGTTCGGTATGGGTAGCTTGGTTCAAGATTTCTGTCCTCTCTGGGAGCTTGAGCAACTTCTGGACTCGGAAGCCAAGCACTCGTCTCTCCTGGTTGACAAACAAACTGTTAAAGGTTCGAGAAGAAGCTTATCCATGGATAAAAATGCAAGTGGGGAATGGGAACAACTGCAAATTTTGGACTGATCATTGGTGCAGTTTGGGTCGTATGACAACTTACCTGCAAAATGATGGCTACTTGGGCATTACTAAAGGTGCGACTATCGCTACTCTCTGGCGACAAGGAGGTTGGAGGATCCCACCAGCACGATCGGATCGCCAAGTACGCTTCCAGCAAGAGTTAATCTCCATTCAGTTATCTGACTCACCTGACTCTTATGTCTGGTGGATTGATGATCAACTCAGAGATGGTCACTCAACAGGGACAATCTACAAGGCAATCAAGGAGGACAAACCGTTAGTACCATGGCACAAAATTGTGTGGACTCCAGGAGGTATTCCTAAACACAACTTTCTTACATGGTTGTTTATGTTGAATCGCTGCCCTACTAGGGATAGGTTGACGAACTGGGGACTTCAGGTCGACCCTAAGTGTCTCCTTTGTGGTTTGGCTGATGAGAGTCGAGATCATCTACTCTTTGAATGCCCCTTCAGCTGGTCAGTTTAGGAGATCATATCTCGGAGATGTAATTTCACTCCCAACCGTTCATGGACGCACACGACTCAAAGCTTACAAACTTTCAGAGGTTCAACAACAGCAAAAAAATTACTCTTACTAGCTTGGCAGANGATAAAAATGCAAGTGGGGAATGGGAACAACTGCAAATTTTGGACTGATTATTGGTGCAGTTTGGGTCGTATGACAACTTACCTGCAAAATGATGGCTACTTGGGCATTACTAAAGGTGCGACTATCGCTACTCTCTGGCGACAAGGAGGTTGGAGGATCCCACCAGCACGATCGGATCGCCAAGTACGCTTCCAGCAAGAGTTAATCTCCATTCAGTTATCTGACTCACCTGACTCTTATGTCTGGTGGATTGATGATCAACTCAGAGATGGTCACTCAACAGGGACAATCTACAAGGCAATCAAGGAGGACAAACCGTTAGTACCATGGCACAAAATTGTGTGGACTCCAGGAGGTATTCCTAAACACAACTTTCTTACCTGGTTGTTTATGTTGAATCGCTGCCCTACTAGGGATAGGTTGACGAACTGGGGACTTCAGGTCGACCCTAAGTGTCTCCTTTGTGGTTTGGCTGATGAGAGTCGGGATCATCTACTCTTTGAATGCCCCTTCAGCTGGTCAGTTTGGGAGATCATATCTCGGAGATGTAATTTCACTCCCAACCGTTCATGGACGCACACGACTCAAAGCTTACAAACCTTCAGAGGTTCAACAACAGCAAAAAAATTACTCTTACTAGCTTGGCAGGCCACGATCTACTCTCTCTGGACTGAAAGAAATCATCGGATTCATCGGAATAGCTTCAAACCGGCAAACCTACTTTTAAGCCAGATGGACCGTTTAGTGAGGAACAAGGCACTCAGTTTCCGTGACTCCAACGCAGCTCTCTCATCTGATTTGCTAGCTCTTTGGTTTCGAGGTGATACATGACCTTACTGGTGGCTAAACCTAATCTCTCTCAACAAAGAAGAAGACAAAGCAGATCGACGAAATCTAAGAAGACTATCGGGTGGGTGAAGAAGGGTTAATGCCAACCGTTTCTTTCCTGGTCCGATTCTAACTGGTTCGGTCCACTACTTGGTTCATTTTGGTTCCTTTTAAACTATAGATCTAACTAGTTTTATTCTATTTGGGCTTTATTCCTGAGCTTGGACCCTATAAACATTTTCATTTCCTTTTTCATTTTAATTTGAATATCCTTTAACAAAAAAAAACCACAATTTTGAATAAAGATGGTGACAAAAGTGCAGCCGCACAGCGCACCACCTCTTCTTTATTTTCGTAACCAATGGTGCCTGACAGGTGGATTTAATTTAATAAATCTAAAACATGTCTCAGTCTCTCTCTGTAACATTCGTAAATTACAATTTAGTCCATATTCACTTTTTTGAATCTGTCTCAATCTCGCGTCGGCAAATAATAATACACGTAACTATAGTTTAAGCCCCTATATTCTGTTTCACCTTCGAAATCCTCCCAAAAGAAAATCACACAATTTTAAAAATAGAAATAAAAAGAGAAGCAGAGAGAGAGACTATAATAATGGGGACGGACGATGTGACGGATACAAAAGCCCAAAATATAGCCGTTGGGGTTGATGAAACATAGTAACGGCTCTTTTCCTTTTCCCCTATATCACAAAGCTTTCTCCTTTTCTCATCTTGCTACTCAAAGCTTCTTCAGTTTCGCACTTCTCTCTCTCAAATCTTTGGATCTAGATTAGAACACATAAGGGTAAATATGTTGTGCTTCAATTGATTTCTCCAGTTTCTGATCTGTTACTTTCTCTCGATTGTCTCTGATTCTTGTGAAATTTGTTGACTTTCAGGTGAAAAAGATGAATGACTTGATGACGAAATCGTTTATGAGTTACGTTGACTTGAAAAAAGCGGCGATGAAGGATATGGAAGCAGGTCCTGAGTATGATCTTGAGATGGCTTCGGCTAAAGCTGACAAGATCGGTGAGAATCTTTCCTCTTTCTTAGAAGAAGCAGAGTATGTGAAAGCAGAGATTGGTTTGATTCGCGAGACACTAGCTAGGGTCGAGCAGTACAACGAAGAGAGTAAAGGTGTTCACAAGGCTGAGTCCGTCAAGTCTCTTCGCAACAAGATCTCTAACGAGATTGTCTCGGGTTTGAGGAAGGCCAAATCGATCAAGTCGAAGCTTGAAGAGATGGATAAAGCCAACAGGGAGATCAAAAGGCTCTCTGGAACTCCGGTTTACAGGAGCAGGACAGCTGTGACCAATGGTCTGAGGAAGATGCTGAAGGAAGTGATGATGGAGTTTCAAGGGCTGAGGCAGAGGATGATGAGTGAGTACAAGGAGGTTGTTGAGAGAAGGTACTTCACTGTCACTGGAGAACACCCTGATGATGAGATGATTGAGAAGATCATCACTGATAACGCTGGAGGTGAAGAGTTTCTCACTCGTGCGATCCAGGAACATGGTAAAGGAAAGGTCTTGGAAACTGTGGTTGAGATTCAGGATAGGTATGATGCTGCCAAGGAGATTGAGAAGAGTCT
>NC_025698.1:3665469-3667227 GCF_000633955.1 Camelina sativa | reverse complement strand
GATGATGAGTGAGTACAAGGAGGTTGTTGAGAGAAGGTACTTCACTGTCACTGGAGAACACCCTGATGATGAGATGATTGAGAAGATCATCACTGATAACGCTGGAGGTGAAGAGTTTCTCACTCGTGCGATCCAGGAACATGGTAAAGGAAAGGTCTTGGAAACTGTGGTTGAGATTCAGGATAGGTATGATGCTGCCAAGGAGATTGAGAAGAGTCTGTTGGAGCTTCATCAGGTGTTTCTGGATATGGCTGTGATGGTTGAAGCACAAGGTGAACAGATGGATGAAATTGAGCATCATGTGATGAACGCCAGCCATTACGTGAATGATGGGGCTAACGAGCTCAAAACTGCAAAGAATCATCAGAGAAGCAGCAGGAAGTGGATGTGCATTGGTATCATTGTGCTGCTTTTGATCATTCTCATTGTTGTCATCCCAATCATTACCAGTTTCACCTCTTCTTGAGTTGCTATGAGTTTTAACCCCCTTGTGTTTTCTTTCGCCCAAAGGATGTCTTAATCCTTCTGTGTTGTGTATCCAATTAATGTTTACAAATATATCCAATTGTCTTAATCATCTTGATCATTCTAATTGTTCATCGCCATTGTTACCACCAGCTTCAGTTCTGTTGTATCCATTTTGTTATGGAATGATGAATGTTTACAAGAAGAATGTATACTTTATATGAACCGAACACAGTAAGTATAAAATACAGATTTGAACTACAATGATGGTTCTTCTCTACCTGACCTTCCTGATTGGCAAAGCTTTCCCAAACAATTTTTCAACCTCATTTGCTTCCATTTTGATCTCATCCAAAAACTCCATCTCTTCTTTGCTTAACTCTCTCACAAAATTCTCCTCGTCTTGCTTTAATTCATTAAACCCTTCAGCCAATCTCTGGAACAAGGTCATCTCAGTCTTACCGACTTTCTCCACTTCCTTCTCTACTTCCTCTTCTATCTCTTCAACCTCCTTTACGATTATTCTTTCCCCTTCTTCCACCGTCTTCTCAAGTCTTTCCACCAGCGGAGGTTCAGGACCACATGTGTTATCTGTTCTAATGAATGTACTGAAGTCTCTGCCTATACTTTTTGCTGCTTTTTCAAGTTCTGGTACAATGCTATTGGGTAATACAGAACTTCTCGTATACACAACCGCACCACCATATCCATCCCAAGCATCGTTTCGCCCACGGTAGTACACAAAAATATAGTCTTCAGGTTTATTCTCGATCTTTGATGACAAAATATACCTGCAAGAATCATGTGAAAACTTTTTAGGCAAAAGAAGAGAAGCAAGACTAACTCTTTCTCCTGGGTGGATACAAGATGTTATTACCAGTCATCTTGATAGTGAAGGTACTCGTTGTCATGATTATAGAGAACACCAGGTTGGTTAGGATCTTGAACAAACGTCTGTACGGCTGACCTAGTAAAGAACCCACTGTCTAGGGTCTTTATTCTCCAAGAGATGTTTCCAACAAGCTTGTTTTCACCTTCTGTATGGAACTCATGCAGCTGGCAGTCAAAGGCATCAAAGGTAGGATTCAAGCCACTTGTAATGTACCACTTCCCACTAAAGTCTCCGATGTTGAAGTTCTGGACTAGAACAGAAGGGTCAGGGGCAGGAAACTCTCCGAGATCAGATTTTTTAGGAACACACTTTTTCCTCGTCACAGCACACTCGTTGAACTCATCAACTACCTTGTTCTCAAAAAGATCCCCGCATTTAATCTGAAATAAGAACAGAATTTG
>NC_025698.1:3646897-3658639 GCF_000633955.1 Camelina sativa | reverse complement strand
TTTGAACTACAATGATGGTTCTTCTCTACCTGACCTTCCTGATTGGCAAAGCTTTCCCAAACAATTTTTCAACCTCATTTGCTTCCATTTTGATCTCATCCAAAAACTCCATCTCTTCTTTGCTTAACTCTCTCACAAAATTCTCCTCGTCTTGCTTTAATTCATTAAATCCTTCAGCCAATCTCTGGAACAAGGTCATCTCAGTCTTACCGACTTTCTCCACTTCCTTCTCTACTTCCTCTTCTATCTCTTCAACCTCCTTTACGATTATTCTTTCCCCTTCTTCCACCGTCTTCTCAAGTCTTTCCACCAGCGGAGGTTCAGGACCACATGTGTTATCTGTTCTAATGAATGTACTGAAGTCTCTGCCTATACTTTTTGCTGCTTTTTCAAGTTCTGGTACAATGCTATTGGGTAATACAGAACTTCTCGTATACACAACCGCACCACCATATCCATCCCAAGCATCGTTTCGCCCACGGTAGTACACAAAAATATAGTCTTCAGGTTTATTCTCGATCTTTGATGACAATATATACCTGCAAGAATCATGTGAAAACTTTTTAGGCAAAAGAAGAGAAGCAAGACTAACTCTTTCTCCTGGGTGGATACAAGATGTTATTACCAGTCATCTTGATAGTGAAGGTACTCGTTGTCATGATTATAGAGAACACCAGGTTGGTTAGGATCTTGAACAAACGTCTGTACGGCTGACCTAGTAAAGAATCCACTGTCTAGGGTCTTTATTCTCCAAGAGATGTTTCCAACAAGCTTGTTTTCACCTTCTGTATGGAACTCATGCAGCTGGCAGTCAAAGGCATCAAAGGTAGGATTCAAGCCACTTGTAATGTACCACTTCCCACTAAAGTCTCCGATGTTGAAGTTCTGGACTAGAACAGAAGGGTCAGGGGCAGGAAACTCTCCGAGATCAGATTTTTTAGGAACACACTTTTTCCTCGTCACAGCACACTCGTTGAACTCATCAACTACCTTGTTCTCAAAAAGATCCCCGCATTTAATCTGAAATAAGAACAGAATTTGGAAACAAAATCATTGGTCTCTTCTCTCTCATAAGCAAGCTATATCTCTGCCTCAAAATGATATATCAAAATAACTTTCTAACCTGGCACTCGGTTTCATCTGGACGGTTATTACAGGTCTGGAGGCACGCAACATTGGCTGCACAGGCAGGGTTGGAAATGCACTTTGCGAGTTCTATCCTAACAGATAATTAGGCTTCCATAATGGTCAGACAATGAGAAATATATAAACTACTGAGGAGGAGAGTAGTGATGCAGAAACCAAACGAAGAAAAGTTACCTGCATCCCTTCAATAAGCATGCACAAGTTTTGAGTGCGTCAACCGCGTCTGCAGAAGGAACTATGAGGAACGCACACGCAAAAACACCAACGAGCTTCAGCAGCAGCGGAGTGCTCAGCTCCTTCAGTTCATTTTTTGATGGTAATGACAAAATGTCAAATATTCCCTGACACGATTGAAGGTGAAGTTAAAAGGAATCAGCTGAACAATCATCCAAAATAACAAATTTAATGAAACACAAAACCGGATTGATTGATTGATTACCTTAGAGATACGTGACCTGGATGCAGATAAGGGACGTGAGGATCTCCCATTTGTTCTAAGATCAGCATTTAGGATAGGGGGCAAAATCTTGACCAAGAATGTGCCATTGATCCTTTTTCTTGAAATGCCAAGCCTACCAATACCATCATCACTTGAGAAAAATCGAATACGGTCATGACAAGGTGAAGTGAAACAGTGTGTAGCTACTGCCATGCTTCACTAGTCTAATCTTCCCCAGGGCACTACCTGAACCATACCAAAATCCACAATTACTCTCTCTCTCTCTCTTTCCCCACAGAAACAAACTACTACATATCATGATTAATAAAATTGACTTGCTTGAATCCAGTTCGTAGACATGAACGTGTGTTGTTCAGGCTAAATTAAAGATAATTCAAGAAAACAGGGGAAAAAAACAGAACAAAGCTGAAAGATTGTGATTTTGGGTAATTGATAAAATTGATATTCAGAGTTCAGTGAAGAAGAGTGTAACCTCTGAGAGAGGGAGACGATGTTAGCAAAGATTGAAAGCTCCGTGGGAAGGAAGAGAGACAGAGACGGAGAAGAAGATATTAAGGGATGTGAGGAACTGCTTTGGATAAGACTCGGAGGCTCTTCCGTGTGGTGTGGGAACGACGCCTCCCTACCCTGACTTTTTTTTTTTTCCTTTTTCTTTTGGCGTCAGCCTCTTCTTAGCCGGTTCCTTTTTTTTGTTTTCCTTTGTTTTGTCCTTAGACGGTTTTGTTGTATACCTGAAATATCTTAACTTTGATATTTGGTGTGGTTTTAAATAGTTAAAAGATGTTTTCACTTGACAGTGACCTGTTTTGGAAAAGACAACGTGTAACTCTGCTGGTCACAAGAAATAGTCAAATGCTAAAAAGAATAATTTACTGCTTGCGAAGTGTGTTATGTTGTTATACTCGGGTGGGGTTCTATGCACAAAACATTCCATTTTGAAAGAAGAAGAAAAAAGATAAAAATTATGATTGTGCAACCAAGTATTGCTGCAAATGGTTGCTTCTCTTCTTGTTCTTGAGTTTCCTGAATGCAGAGGACTCTATCTGCCTCACTCTTTCCCGGCTAACTCCCATCAACTCTCCGATCTCTTGCAACGTCTTCATTCTTCCATCCTCCATCCCAAATCTCCAACGTATCACTTGCTTCTCCCTCGTACCCAACGAGTCCAACACTTTGTCCAAGTCCTGCCTCATGAACTGCTTTATCAGAATATCTTCTGATGTTTCTGCTTCAGGATCTGCTATCACTTCCTGCAAATTTACACACCTATCTCATATCACTATTTTGAACTAACAAGAAGACTTATGCTAATTTATATGGAGTTTGTTGTGTCATGAGGGACAAACCGAAGGTTTGAGGTTTTGATTCATTCCAATCTTCTGGTCTAGCGACCTCGGAGGTTTAGGAGAGAGTAGCACCGCCATGAGCCTTTTCATAGACAGCCCTGTTGCCTCTGCAACTTCTTCGTTCTCTGGATGCCTACCTTTTTCAGTGTACAATTGCTTTCGTGCCTCTTTCACTCGATATGTGGCCTCTACCATGTGAAACTGCCAATCATCCCATAAAAATTTGTATGATCAGGCAAAGGCCCGAACCTTGTTTAAACATGTCAAATGAAAACATTTAGGATGACTTACAGGCAATCTTATCATTCTGGACTGATCAGAGAGAGACTTCCGCACTGCTTGCTTGATCCACCAATGCGCATAAGTTGAAAATTTAAAACCTTTTGTAGCATCAAACTTCTCTGCTCCCCTTACAAGCCCTCTACACCCTTCCTGTGATCATAAAGATAATTTTTTAAACAAGATGATGGTTCACCGTGACTTTTGTTTGTTAGCAAGATGTTCAATTCTATCAGTTTCATCAGTACTGGAACAGGTGTTACTATTACAGAAAAATTAGAAAGAAAAAAGCTCAAACCTGGACAAGATCTTGGAGGTTCATCCCAGCTCCTTGATAATTCTTTGCAATGGAAATGACGAGACGAATGTTGCTTTTAATCATTTTGTCTTTGCATTGTGTGCCGTGATTTATACGTTTCCTTAAAGATTTTTGATCGACTCCAGCAGCAGAAGCCCACTGTGAAAAGGTTGGCTGACGGCCACAACGTTCAGTAAGTTCTGCTTGAAGTCTTTCTAACTTCAGAAGGTCCTACACGTATGACCCAAAGTATGTTAACAAGAAACTACAATAAAGAAAATTTACAGAGAAGAAGAATAAATCTGAAACAGATCATTAAATAACATCTCTATCCCATTTTCTATTAATGCCAAACAGGTGGTGAAGGAGCTCTACCATAAGAAACAATAGAGTGAAAATTAAATTTCGAGACAAGCCTACCAGGGTAGTTTAGCTTTCATAGAAATTCAGATGATATAATGGTTATAGAAAGCACAAAGAACCGACCTCGGATTCTACCATCTAACCACTAATTTCATCATTCTTACACATTTAAAGATTTTGTAAACATTGTTTACGCCCAAGTATCTAGAGTCCTAAGAGGGGTGAGTTTTTGTAATGTACCAGGCGCGATGTAGAGAAAGGGAAGTGGATAGTTTAGAATTTGGAATGTTGATGACAAACCTGTATTCCTGCAGATAGCTCATGTTCTTCTCTGACAGTGAGAAGCTTGGAACTGCCTGTTGTCATTCTAAGATAACGCAAAGGATCATTATGGTCAACTTCTTGAGCAACAAAACGTTTCTTTCTAGGGCTTGAACCAGTCTTCACAGACGGAATAGCTGATGCCGATTTCTCTAACCCTTTTGCCCTCCGAGCTTTCCTTTCAGTTTGGCGTGTAGATCTCACAGCTAAACTCGCTGAAGGTTGCTCCTCCACAAGCTCAACTTCTTGTTTTTCTGATATTAAATCATCAGACGGCTCTTTTTTAGAGTCAGGTGCAGTGGTTTTAGCACTCACAATTCCAGTGTCTGAAACCACTAGATGTCCCAATATGCCAGCACGTTCCTTCTCAGTAAACTGGTCCCACTTGGAGCGTTTGTCTGCTGTTGAAGAAATTAACAGTTTCGTGTTGTTACTACTGTTCTTAAATGATGTGGCATCTTTTGCAACTTTGACAGCAGCTCTTGCAAGGGCCACTGCTTCAGCTGCTGCTGCTGCAACTACAGCTTCATCACTGGTGAGAAGTGTTTCAGAGGCTAAAGCTTCTAAATATTTTGCCTACAAGAAATTTATCAAGAGGACTTCAAATCACAGCTACAAAAGACAGAGTAGCATCATTGTGCATGTGGGAGTAGGAATATAACTGACCTCAGTGGAAGGACCAATGGTTCCCGTAAAAGTCCATTGCCTGTCTGATATTCGGGAATCTGAATCAGTATCGAAAGAGGGTAGTCTAAGCTTTGCCACATCAAGCGTAGAAGTTAATAATGCCGGAGACGTAGATACTGCACATTGCGGTTGGAAAAAGACTGAACCCTTATTTTGCTTTGCTGCATTGACCATCAAATCACATCCACATATTTGTGAGCATTTGAGAAAATGAGATATCAAATTGATTAGAATGACATGAGAAATCAACCTATAATCTATAATCAGAACCACGGATGGGATTCTATTAAAATTGTCTACTATTCAATTCAAGGAATTTCATAATCAAATAAGTAATGCAAACTCTAAGCTAGAACAATCAAACACTATAGAGACTAAAAACTGTAATTTCCAAGTCAAGGCTAACTTACAAATATTAAGAAAGTATCCACCTAAGGCATTATTCCCAAACGGATAAGAACAGAGCAACTACAAGGAAATTAGCATCGAAGGCATCACAGCTTAAGCATCAAAAATCAAATCCAACTAACAAATACAAAATTGGACATGAGAATGCGAATGAGAGAGAGAGAGAGAGAGAGAGGAGAGAGAAGGAAATACTAACAGACGGAGAAAGAGGTTCTGAAGTGAATAGAGAAGGAATCAGGTTGGCACTTGAACTGAGGAAGAAGACAAGAAGACATGCTCGTTCACTTGGCTAATTTCGAAAGCCAAGTCTGACCATTGAAAGGGGCCGTTAAGAAGATTGCAGAGAGAGAGAGAGAGAGAGAGAGAGAGAGAGAGAGAGAAAGGTGTGAGCAAAAAACTGGTGATGGCGGATGAAGAAGAAGACCGGAAAAGGATAAAGCTTTTGTCTTCTGACTTTCACTTTGCTTTGGGCCTAATTAGAGTAATTTACTTGGTTTGGCCCAATCTCGCCTCCCTATGTATTATATTACCCGATTTGCATAGTCCTCTAAATGTTTTGTTTTCTTATATTTATTGTCTTGTCGGCTTGATAATAACTGTGGAGCTATTTTGAAAATAATTACAATTTTTTTCTAGCTTCTCTTTATCGATGTCTTGTGTTTGTTGTCTTACAAAACGACGTTTAAGATGAAATAAAAACTCACCTGTTATTTCTTCTTTTGTGTCTTACACATCAGATTTTTCACAAAATATACCAAATTCAACTAAAGGAGGACTTGTTCATAATAGATAAAAGCTTTCTAAATGCCTAAGGTATCTTCTTCTTCATCCTTGTCCCCTCCGGTTATGATGGTCATCAGTCTCTTGGTTGCACTGCCGATTACTTGAGAAGTTTTCTCGGCTGCACCAGCCACTACAGGTTGCAGCGATATTTCTGGTAAATTTGCTCTCTCTTCAATCATTGCTGAATTCAAGTTCAAGGTTACCATTAGATCATAACATCATCATCTTTTGAGCGAAGCTAAACGTTGCCACCATGAACAGAGAAAAAAAGGGAGCTTTTTTTTCAGTATCAATTAACAAAAGACTAGAAGCTTACAGAGAGTTTGCTGTTGTGCAAGTGTTCCAATCTGTTTGATTCCAGCTTCAGCTGCTTGAACCGCTTTTGCTGATTTGTTTACCCCATCAGCTATATCTTGGCTGAAACCATTTTTACATTGTGATGATATATAAGACAAAGTTTCTTATTCCCGGAAAGATGCCAAATTTTTTGAGTTTACTTGTTTTAAAACTTGTAACATTCATTTCTTGTGGAGTTGAGATGATCTGAAGCAATAAAAGTAAAAGAAAAAAAGGAGCTTTAGTGATCACCTTAGATCGCTCAATTCAAGAGTAAGATCACTTATTTCCATGCCGGAGAGCCTTACGGCTGCCAAGGTACTAGGGAGCTCTTTGCGTGCTGTGTCAGCTAACTTCGCAAAGGAAGTTGCAGCTCTACCCATGGCCTGAAAGATGGGTTAAAAAAAAATACGATATAGTGAGTAGATAGATCTTAATCAAATTGCAAAGATACATATTGAGCTGAAATTCACCATGCATTGTCAAGTCAAATCCAAAAGAGAAACAATCATAAAGCTGAACCAAAGCTAGGACACATACAAAGAAGAGTGAAGTGTGGAATTCAACAGTTAATGGTATTAGTTTATCTGTCAGTGTATCAGTGTTAAACTCAAAACTTAAAACATAGACTGTGTCATAGTTTTTCATACTCAACCCATTTACTTAATACAGTATTCAATTGAGTGATGAAGCATTCATTATTACATTCCAGGAGAGAGGTAGCTGAAGAAACAGGATTGAGACAAAGAAGCTTTCTTCAGTGGTAACAAATGTGGAGGCTTACCAGAAGTGTGGGAATGGCTGCAATCACAAGACTGGTAAAAGCCACTGAAGTCTGTAATAACAGAGGACCATCAAGAGATCAAAAAGCCTAAACCTTTATCAATGAATCAACCAACAAAAAAAAAGGATCAAAAGCAAAACACGAGGCAACACTACTTTACCGTGCAAGCGATGAAGGCCAATAGAAGAAATGCCTGATCACTCAGACTCAGCTTGGCTAATGGATTGATAGAATGCAGAGAAATAGCAGGGCTGCCCACTTGCATCTTGAGGTTTTTAAGCGAATCACCTACAAATACACTAATCGATGCCTTAGACATTCCACCATGGGAAGAATCCAATGATTCCTGAGAACTCCATGGGTTCGAAAAACAGCAACTTGTTGGATGGGATAAGTAGAGCGAAGCTGGACTCTTGAGGGTAAATCGATGATTCAAGCTTGTTCGAGAAAGAGATTTAAATGGAGACGACCGAATCAATGGAGCTGTAGAAATCGAGCAAACAGATTTCATCATCATCGTCTTTGTGGGAAAAGCTGAATTTGGTTGGTTTCCTCCTCCTCTACTCCGCAACTCTTCTTACTTCTTTCTCTCCTCCTCCAATTCCAAAGTAGGTAAGTCCGGTTTTCTTTTAATTCGGTCCAGGCCGGTTTATATGCCTCAAAATTAGAATATGGTTTAGTAAAAACCGGGATTATACCAGTTATCTTATTCATCTGCTTCTTCTTCACAACTATTTGCTCACACTCGAGCTCGACTCTGTTTATTTCTAAGTACGCAGTCGTTTATAACAGTGATATATCACTAATGCATAATCAATTACCAACCAACCGAATAAAATCGAAATTCATTGAAAGAATATGTTAAAACAAAATTTCATTTCTTATAAACTTCAATATTTATGTTTAGTGACTGAACTGTATTGCACAATTAGAATATACACTGTGATCCAGAATCATACAAACAAAGTCAAGAATTCTTCAGATCAGATAGCGCATCCCTTGTGGTGGCCGAGATAACAGCATCTGAAGCATTTGGCAAGTAATAATATTTTCCTGTGCGGAACAATCAAAACACACAATGTTGATTATTGTCTGCTTATTATATTATAAACAAAACATATCTCAGAAAATTTGCAGAGAGACCAAACCTTGAGCAACTCTTGCGATCTCCTTGGCAAAACCAGTTGAAACAAACTTGTTTTCAGTATCAATCACTAGAAGAGACATCCCAGCCTTGTAAATCTTCCCTGCAACTTCCAGAATCTCATCCTAAACAACACAAAAACTCGGAATCACTCCATCAAGGACATAGAGCTCGTTTCTATCCTGCACTTTTATGAGTTCTGCAGAATCTGTTTACCTTCAATTCTTTGGACGTGGGTCTAGGAGCATCTGCGGCAATAGACTCCGGATCAGTTGATCTTTTCAGTGTAATGTTGGCTCGACCATCGGTTATTGCAACAATCATTATGCGCCCGACATCACCACTCTTCTCTGCGTTAAGTCCCACTCTTACCGCCTGAGTATGGATAAAGTATTATTGTTATTATTATGCTGACCCACAATAATGATATTCATACTAACAAAACCATCATATTGGACATACCGTTGTTAAACCATGGGCAAGAGGAGAACCACCACCACAGGGAAGTCTCTCAAGACGATTTCTTGCCATTGCAATTGATCTAGAAGGGGGTAAAAGCACTTCCGCAGCATCCCCTCGGAAAGGAATAATCGCAACCTAAACCAATCACTGGTGTATAAATCTCATCTGAACTAGCAACAAGCATGTTTACTATTCAAAAGAGTAACCTTTACCTGATCCCTGCTAGTATAGCTCTCTGCAAGTAGTTTGAGTGCAGCACCTTTGGCATTTTGCATACGATTCAATGCCATACTACCACTTGCATCAACCACGAAAATAACCTGCCATACAACAATGGTAAGACACAAGCGTAATCAGATATTATTTATATTTTCACTGAAGCTTCTATCAAGGAAACTGTCGAATTTATCATGCCAAACATCCTTTTGTTTTAAGTACAAGTTATTTTGTACAAAGTAATGCATGGACAAGGTTCAGTACCAGGGCTCCAGCTTTCCTTGCCATTCTTTTGGCCCTCATATCTGTCTTTTCAACAAAGACTTTCCTAGTTCCTAATATATCCTTCTCTCTGCGCAATTTCTGGTATGGTGCAGCTGCTCTAAGTGTTGCATCCACAGCTAATCTTTTCACTGGACCCTGTCAAAGTGAAATTTGTTAAGGACTATGCATGTTTGGGAGCCTGATCACTTCTATCTAACGAGCCTCAAGTGGCCATTTGAGAGCCTTGCTAACTAGCGATTTCCAACAGAAAGGTGCTCTAGAAAAGTACCAAGAAACCCCTAAGGTAAATACGCTAGATCATATATAGAAATTGATTCAAGTAAGGAGCCAAGGCTAAAATCAATGACATCTCTCTACACTTGATTCGACTAGCCGAATTGAGATTGTTCTCGAGGGCAAACCTTTGGAAGCATTGGCTTTATATAGCGTCCTCTATCTTCTGAGAATATGACGTTCTTCGCTCTGCCAGCTTTGCCCCGACGTTTCTGGGCTTGTTGCGCAAAGAACAGGAGTTTCTCATCCACCAAACCCCCATCAGCGTCAAATATAAATTCTTCAGGTATTTGGTCCTGTTGCTGCTCATTTTCATTTTCTTCATTGCTTTCATCCTACATTGGTAAATGAATTATAATTTAGAGAACCTAGATCGTGTGTGCAACGAGAGACAATAATATGTACCGCATCCACTGACCTCTTCTTCTTCTTGTTCTTCTTCTCCAGATTCACTATTTTGTGGAGGCGGTGGAGGAGGTGGTGGGTTGTTTTGTTGTTCAGGTGGAGTCTCATCTAGTGACGAACGAGGAAGAATGACCAGTTCAACCTATTGAAAAATGGACCACATTTGCTAATCAGTAACTGAAGAATGACGTAAATACGACATTGGCATCATAAAGCGTCATTCTACAATGCTAATTAAAATCTCTACTAAAATGTTCATCAGTAAATATATATTACATATATTCATACAAACTTTGTTAGTGTTAATTTCTTTTGAAAAACGAAAGAAAAGCTCTTCAGCTGAGATCAGATGAGTATAAGTAAGCAATTGAAAAATCAGCAAGAAAGGGATATAAGATATGTTAGAGCATCATCCTCTAAACCCTGACGACTAATTCTAAAGAAATAATGTTTCTGCCAGAGAACTCTATGGCTTGCTTGATCGTTCTGGAGAAAGAACAAAACAGTAAAAATGAATGAGCTAGAGAAGAGTACTTAACGGCCTTTCTGAGGTCATCAATTGTGACTTTTTCTCGCCCTTCAATTGCAGCTAAGCACTTCGCCACACGAGCTGCATACAATTCGGCACGGTGTCCCTGTATCATAAATTAGTTATATGGGATAGGAGTATTAAACGATTTCCAGGTAGTCATCCACAAAAAATAGGCAATTAGAATTAACTACAGGTCGCAAACACACATATTATTATGGTGATATGATCATAACACGGTGAAATATCATAGTCAAATCTGCAACAAGAGCACTCAATACGAAGCCTTCTTTATCCAGTTTTGTCATAAATCAACTCAACTCTATCTAGATGTATCTTTCTGCACTGTTTTGAGCCATTTAGTGCATTACATCTAGTTCCTGTTTGAGGACTACACTAGTTGAAGTCTATAGTTGACACATTATCTTGCATGCATCTTGTCCTTTTTTCGTGTTTATCCTTATTCTTCCGGGAGTACATTATGATAGAGTTTAGAATTTTTGTTCAATACCTGAACACCACCTCGGACAGCTTCCAAAACCAGATACTTCAGTTGCTCTCTACTTATCTTGACATCTTTCAAATATTCTCTAGCCAATATAATCTACAGTCAAAAAACGCACTGGATTATGACCGAGAAAAGAAGCATAGCATCCCATCCAACTTTTGCTAATGGGGAATTGTACCGGTACTTAATCTCTTAATTCATTTGAAGATACCTGCGTCTTTGCTGTCTCTGTCTCTTCATTTACCATTCTAAAAACCTCATTACACTGTTCTTGAAACTGTGTAGCAATTCCAACTGCTGCGACACGATCTTCAAAACTCATAGGAAGGTCTGCACTGCAGATGTTAACATAGTGATGTAAAAAGAGAAAGAACTGGGAAATCACCAAAAAAGAAACAGACCATATATTTTACACTTAAATTCAAAAAACTCCAGCAATACCTTAAATTAATGGCAACACGGTCTAGCAAGTGCTCTCGAACAGCACCTTCTTCAGGGTTATAGGTAGCAATTAAAAGTGGCTTACATGGGTGCCTAAAGCTGATACCTTCTCTTTCAACTATATTAACACCATCTGTCAATACATTGAGAAGCAAATTACTAATTCCCTCATCTAAGAGATTTATTTCATCAACATACAACACTCCTCTATGTGCTTCAGCCAAAAGACCAGGTTGGAAAACAGTTGTCCCCCTTTTCACAGACTCCT
>NC_025698.1:3632682-3646481 GCF_000633955.1 Camelina sativa | reverse complement strand
AAAAAAAAAAAAAAAAAAAAAAAGCCTAAGTCAATAGATAACAAATTCAGAAAACTTGTAAACAAACGCTCCTAAAACTGAATGTACCTGAATGAAAGGAGATTTGACAATCTCAGTCTTAATGCTTTTATCAGCATTGTACTCTATTCGCTCAGATAAGTCGTCTTCCCACCTACATGTATCATAAATAAGCGTACAAGCCAGCAGAGAGTGAGTTGAGAAGATGTTGTAATTAAGAGAAGAAGAAAAATAGTTCCTCTATTGAGGTAGTAAGATACTGACTCATCTGGGCAGGCCGGGTCAGCATTTGATATTGAGCCCACAACAACTTCTATAGGAGGGAGGATTTCATGTAACCCTCGTGCCATGATTGTTTTTGCAGTGCCTCTACGACCAGAAATAGCTATCCCTCCGATTTCACGATCAACCGCGCCAAGTAAAAGAGCAGTTTTTATGCCTTCCTACAAACAACATTAGTTGAAAGCAACCAAATTATATACTTTGTGAGGCTTTTTGTATCTAAGAAGTTGAACAAAGTTCACTGATGAAAAAAGATTGATCCTTTTCTTGTACCCAATTCAACTAAACCAAACGAAGCTGCAACCTAAGAGAATCAAATTGGGAATTCACTGACCTGGCCAACCACAGCGGCTAAAGGGAAAAACTGGCGGCCATAGGAGGTGTTCTCTGACTCAGTCTCCGTCTCTGATGTCGACGCAACGGCGCCGTTTGGGGATTCGACGGTAGCACTAGCGGAGGCACGTACAGTGAACCGGCACGACGCGACTCTGTTACGTTTGGTGAGGGGGAGAAACGGAGGCTTATGGGCGAGATCAGGGAGGATATTGCAGCGAAAGAGACGGCACGTTGAGACTGGTGATGATGCCGCGACATGAGTCATCGCCATTTTCAAAGAGAGGAGAAGAAGAAGAAGAACAAGAAGAAGAAGTAAAGAAGGGAGTGCGTGTTTCGTCGGACCTTATCAGCTTATTTCGCTTCTCCTTTGTCTCCTCATCGCTTCTCCAGATTGCAGCTCTATCCAAATTGATATATTTCAATTAAAAACGTCTTTTTATTAATTTATTATTATTATTATTAATTTTACTAGGAGTTATTATTAATTAAATAAGTGGATTTATTTTAACTTTATATCTTAGGAACAAAATTTTGCATAATATAATCATAATAAACATCTTTTCAAATTAAAATAAAATGATTGGGACTCTTTTTTTTAGACATTAAATTGATTACTACCATGAATGAGACTAGTGAAAGTATGAGAACAGTTAGGAGTTTAGAAAGAAGGTATGAATTGAATGCGAGTTCTTTTCAGTCACTTGGATCTAGAAACCAAGTGACAAAAATGTGTAATTATTATAGACCAAAACACACATTACACGTAGCTACATAGTATAATGTAATTATAACAAACCAAAAAAAACATTGATCTACAAGGTGAAAGTAGGCATCCTAGAATTTATGACTTAAGTCACTTATTAGAAGTTTAGTTAAAAAAAAAAAAAAAAAAAAAGTCACTAGAAGAAATAACTTTTCTTACTCTTTTAGAAGAAGATAAACAATGTTTTTACGAGGCACCATCCATCAAATTCTTGACAATTTACAAGTAGCTCTCTATGCAACATCATATTCTCTAAATGCAAACGTGTTCTTATACGTTGTTAATCATAAACATCCTAGAGTCAGCAGTAAAACAAACGGGTTTAAATACACTTTCTTGTTTGTTTGTTTATTTGTTTATTTGAGACTCTTTATTTTAAAACAATTGAGACAAAACACGACAAAATCGGATTTATCAACGCGACTGTTTCTCCTGACTTGTTTCTTGACTCGTCTCCAAGCAAATTAAGAGTCCAAATGAGAGATTAATAATTAATCATAATCAAAGACCAAGTGATATAATCAATGAAGAAAATATACAAAATACAAAAAGAAAGTACAAATTTAAAATAAAAGAGGATTCATTGTTAGGCTGCTCTAACCCATGGCTCATGCTAGAATTTTTTTTTTCATTTTTAGGTTCATGCTAGAATTGTTCCAGGCCAAGTACCTCTTATGATCCTCTCTCTTTTGAAACTATATAGCTCTTGGAAAGTACAAGTAGATCAAATACTCCATAAATTAGCACTGTTATTTAATTAGAGCCTCTCATACAAGTAAAAGTAGCAATGGTTAAATGCATCTAGGTCTCAGCTAATCATGCTTGTGCATGCGGCAGTGTGCATCTCCCACACGTCTCTGCAGGTGGTAGGCTGGTAGGCATCTATGTTCCCAATATGTGTTGTTAAGCATCTATTGATCTCATGCACATGTCTCCTATTATATTAGAAACCGCGAATGGATATAAAAGTAAACAAGAGATACGGATATGTAGTGGCAGATCATGCGCCAACCTAACTATAGTTATCGTAAAGATGGGCAACAGCTTCATCGTAGTCAACTCCATGAACCTGGTCCTCAATAGATAATCATATTTTTCTTTTCTTTTCTTTTTGTAATATAAAGTACTCATATAATTTAACATTTTTTTTGGGATAAAGAAGTAATCATTAGCTAGCCTCTTCTGAATCTAAACGGGGTACCAAATGCTCGACGCGCAAAATTAATGATATCCAGTAATCCAGATAATTAAGGGCATGAATCAGAATCACCATTCCAAACAGAGCAAGATATATATATATATATAGTCTGGTTTGGAAGTACTGTATCAAACATTTGGTTTGGTAATGAATTATTTCGACTTGTCAAAACCACGTTGTTTTTAATACTCGGTTCAATTATGTTTTCGGTGGAATAAATGTCTTAAGTCCGCGCCGGATCGGCTGATTACGTTCGAGAAAGTGTTTTCTTTTATAGGTTAACTAAAAAAAAAAGGAAACGAAAAATGTTAGGTTAAAGTGTATAAACGTTGTTTTCTATACTAATTAATTAAAAAAAAAACAAGTAAGAGATAGAGATAGATGCACATGTACCTTGTTGTTGTCTCAGCCTTACTTATAATTATTACAAAGCGTCGGTGGCAGTATTTTAACAACAACAACAAAATCTCTCTGCTAACGTCTTTACAAATTACGTTTACACTTACGTACATGATTGGTCCGATTGATTATTAGTATTATTTTTCCAAAGTCCAAAGTCCAAAGTCCAAAGTCCAACAAAGGAAGGAACGAAGAGAGAGAGAGAAATCAAGTTTAGCGTGCTAAATGAAATTCAAAGAATTTGAGAGTCCCATCGTATTGTATGAAGAAGAGGAATAAAAATTGAATAAAATTGCCTAATTAGGTTAACCAATCTTGTAACAAGAAAAGGGCAAAACGGGTAATAAAAAAAACAAATATGTGTTGTTGTAGTTTTGAAAATTGAAACTATAGGAGAAGAGAGACAAATCGTGTATGATATGATATGATTATAAAAGGGGGGCATTATTAAATCTCTCACTCGTATCCATATTTCTCTCTCTCACCCACCCACCTTATAGACTTTTNGACTTTTCTTCTTCTCCCCAAATATTTGTTTTTTTTTTTTTGTTCTCCCTAAAAACAAACTGTTGTAAAAAAAAAACCTGAATTTGCCAAAAAAATATTTGACAACAAAAAAAGTTTTAAACAAAAAAGAAAAGAGAGGCAGAGGAGATCGTGAGAGACAGGGAGGCGCTGCCGAAGAAAGGAGAAAGAATTTAGGGTTTGGAGAGACGTTGCTGATTCTTTTTTGGCGTTTCGTTTTGTTTCTTCAATCATTCTCTCATCTGCTCTTTTCATTCATCCTGGGTAAAACATCTCTCTCTCTCTCTCTCCCTCTCGTTTTTTAAAAAAAAAAAAAAAAGCTTTAATTCTTCTTCTGAATCTCTTCTTAATTTCTGCCTTGGATTCGTCATCTGATTGCTTTTCAAATTCGAATTACATTCTCAATCTATGTTTTTTTTTTTTTTTTTCGGGGGTTTCGAAGATCTGATTTTTATTAACTTTAGTTTCTTCTCGCTTCGGTTCTTTCTTCCTTAGATTTCAGATCTGGGTTTTTTTTTTGGTTCTCAACTTACCTGTATCAATTTGGTATCCTCATAAAACTTTTGGGGAATGTTGAATGCTTTAGAATGAAAAATTTGACGATTTTGAGCATCCACTATGCTCTCTCTATGGCTCTGTTCTCTACACTTTGGATTTGACCCTCGGATTTAAGCTCAGTAATTATCTGTTTGTTTGGTTTTGTTAATTTTTGTGTGCGTTTTAAGATTTTTAGGCTTCGTTTATGGAAGCCCTTTTCTTCTTCTGGCATTTTTTTTTTGGTTAATTTGAGATTATATCTACTTCAGGAAGATCCTTTTGTTAATGGTGAAGCATTTATTTATTTAATGGCACTCACACTGAGTTAGCTCTTTTTTTTTTGGTTTGGTGGCAGTGTCTTTGAACGGTTCATCTCCTCGTCATGGTGGCCACCTCTGCTACGTCTTCATTCTTTCCTGTTCCTTCTTCTTCTTCCTCTCTTGATCCTAATGGAAAGGGAGGAAACAAGATTGGTTCCACTAATTTTGCTGGACTCAATTCTCCACCTAACTCTGCCAGGATGAAGGTTAAACCAAACGCTCAAGCTCCTCCCAAGATTAATGGCAAAAAAGTTGGTTTGCCTGGTTCTGTTGACATCGTTAGGTCTGATACCGAAACGTCCTCACATCCCCCTGCACCGAGAACTTTCATCAACCAGCTTCCTGACTGGAGCATGCTTCTCGCTGCCATTACTACTATTTTCTTAGCTGCTGAGAAACAGTGGATGATGCTCGACTGGAAACCCAGGCGTTCTGACATGCTTATGGATCCTTTTGGTATTGGCAGAATAGTTCAGGATGGCCTCGTCTTCCGTCAGAATTTCTCTATTAGGTCGTATGAAATAGGTGCTGATCGCGCAGCATCTATAGAAACAGTCATGAATCATTTGCAGGTACCACTTGGATTATGGTTATTATTATATAGTCAACATGTTGTCACTGCTCTTTGTTGATTTGCATGATTTACCTCTTCTGCTTATTACAGGAAACGGCGCTTAATCATGTTAAGACTGCCGGACTGCTGGGAGATGGGTTTGGCTCTACCCCTGAGATGTTTAAGAAGAACCTGATATGGGTCGTCACTCGTATGCAGGTTGTTGTTGATAAATATCCTACTTGGTAAGCTATTCCCGAAAATCTCTTCTTTTGTTGTGAGTTATCCAGATTCTCCTGCATAAACTTCAATATGCTATCACTTCTTATAACCAGGTTTGAGAAAATAATGTATACGCTGCGTCGTTTGTTCATATAATCACTTCCGATTCTACATATTTATGGCTAGTTGATATTGCGTTTTATTGCATCGTAACTCATTTGCTTATTCAATATATGTCTCACAGGGGAGATGTTGTTGAAGTTGATACATGGGTCAGTCAGTCTGGAAAGAATGGTATGCGTCGTGATTGGCTAGTTCGGGATTGCAATACTGGAGAAACCTTAACACGAGCATCAAGGTTAGATTTTACTCTAGGCTAAGTCAATCTATTCTCGTTATCTGCAAGTGACCATTCATTGGTCTTTCTGATGTAGCTGTTGATGTCTGTGCTCTCTGTTTCATATTTGATAGAATTATTGCAAAATATTCTTTTGCAGTGTTTGGGTGATGATGAATAAACTGACAAGGAGATTGTCAAAGATTCCTGAAGAGGTTCGAGGGGAAATAGAACCTTATTTTGTGAATTCTGACCCTGTCCTTACCGAGGACAGCAGAAAGTTAACAAAACTTGATGACAAGACTGCTGACTTTGTTCGATCTGGTCTTACTGTGAGTATATTTATCTGCTATACGTTTCATCAAACTGATTCCCAGCATCTAAAACTCTCTTACGGTTTGGTAATTATCTTTTTCCAGCCGCGATGGAGTGACCTTGATGTTAACCAGCATGTGAATAATGTAAAGTACATTGGGTGGATCCTGGAGAGTGCTCCAGTGGGAATAATGGAGAGGCAGAAGCTGAAAAGCATGACTCTGGAGTATCGGAGGGAATGCGGAAGAGACAGTGTCCTTCAGTCGCTCACAGCAGTTTCGGGTTGCGATATGGGTAACCTCGCAACAGCTGGTGATGTGGAGTGTCAGCATTTGCTTCGACTCCAGGATGGAGCTGAAGTGGTGAGAGGAAGAACAGAGTGGAGTAGCAAAACACCAACAACAACTTGGGGAACTACACCGTAAAAAGATTACAACAATGGCTCATTTGGTTCCTTTGTAACTATATCTGCTACCACCTTGCTTGCAACCCCCACCAGCACCATTTCATTTCCTCCTCTCAAAAGCTTCGGTCACCCTTTGTATATTTGCTTCTTTTTTTTTGTTTTCTCTTCTTCTTTTAATTTTCGATGGAGATTTATTATATTTATTTATTTATTTGCTTATGGGAAAATGGGTGCCATTTCATTACGAATTATGTTTATTTATGTGTCCCATGTGCCAGCGGAAGACAAGGCATCAACTCTCTTATCCTAAATTTATTGTACTTTGTTGAGTTTTGTAGTTGTTTCCAGCTAAACAAAGCATGTGGACGATGTTGTAATGAATGTGATGCCTTTCTTTGTACCTGTAAATTTAAGTGAAAGGCTATTAAATAGACACGATCGAGCAACCAAAACGGTTTTGTCCTGCAAATGCCCTTTACCAAAAAGCAATAAAGCCATCGCATATTGGAATCCGTAAAGTGAAATCTATTATCAAGATTTAGTTAACTAAATCCGGAAAGAGACGATAAAATGAAAGCAAAATAAAGTACTTATACTCCATAGCAGATTACAGCTTATTTTAACAGAAAAATATTTGCGTGAAATGAAAGCAAAAGATGATAAAGATAATTTTAAAAACATAGTTAAAGTTAAAATTAGTGCAAGAATATAACTGGAAGTTGCTAGGTGATTCAATTTTTAGTATTCTCCATTAACAATGAATTTTAAATTTTCATTATTGTCTTGACCACAAGTAATCCCTTTTATTTTAGAGTTGATTGACTAGCAGAAATGTGGTCAAACATGATACGCATCATCATTCTTAATGGAATTCAATAGTCTCTTGAATCAACATGTTAACGCCTCCTTCACCTTTTCATAGCTCAGCCTCAGGTTCTTGTCATTGGTCCAAATTGTACATGTTATGATTATATTGGCTAAACCATATCGATGTTCTAATCATTTATCTTCTTGTGAAAATTATTTGACCTTAAAAAGCTCCATGGTTTATTCTATTATTGTCATATACTTGTTTTAACTTGTAGTTAACAAAAATTTCTATATTTGATGTAATCCCTGTGATTGGAAGTTCTAGAATCCATTAAATTATTTAATTCTTTGTTCCAATACAACTATTTGTAATAAAAATGGTAAGAAAAAACAGTTCAGATAATGGATGAATATTAATTAATTAACTTTATAGATTTGTGACTAAAGGAAAATGTAGATGCAATCAAACAAATTAGATTAGTCTGTAGTTCTGTACTGTTGTCAGTTGTCACCTACCAGATTTAAATCCGTTATAATGCATATTGTTGATAGATAAACTAATAAATCATCAAAACGTTATTGCAGTTCTATGTTGAAGCACGAGTGCGACTCCAAAACTTAGAGAACTTTTAGGACATTAAAATCCCAAATAACTACTGAGCTTAATTAATAATAAAAAGATTCAATAAGTGGAAAACACATTTCTGTACTCTGTTTTTATCTTCATTTCTAATAGTAGTTTCTTTATCATTGTTTTAATTATCAGGCAAGGATAGGGTATCTTTAGAAAACAGAAGGCTCAATACATACAAATATTCTAGTTATGAAGAAGAAGATTTTTGATTAAAATGATGCAAAGAATCCCATAAAAACTAAACAAAACAGATTAGACTTTGTCACGGAAGAAGAACTCTTTTTGCTATGAACCACTTTATCATCATCATCACTCTCAATATCTTTAGGATGGTCGAAATTGGCCGGGACGATGGTATCAGGAGCAACTTCATCATCACCGGACTGAGAGGATTCTCCTGGTCCAGGCGCAGTAGCATCTTCATCTGGTGATGATAAACCAGGTAAGCCCTGACCATGTGTGACATTGATCATAAAATGCTGCCCGAATTTACATTGATCGCCATCATAAGCTCCTGAGAAGAAATAGTTGGAACCTTCTTTAACAAGAGGAACACTTATTGAGACGGGAACGGGGGATGTTGATGAAGGATTTGCAGCTGACCACTCTGTTGTACTATTGTCTTCATTGTTGTCGTAATCACATTCTTTGTATGTTTTGAAATCATATGTCTGTACCACCGAATGGTTGCTGTCCGTGTTGAAAACTACATTGAAAACAACACAAATATGTTAATCACGCTGAGAACCAAAAGCACACCATACGAATTGTAGTTTCTTTTGGCTAAAAACTGTAACGAAACCGACGAAACTAGGGTTGAAAGAGGATTTGGGAAACTTACTGAGGAAATCACCCAAAGAAAAGGATTTGGAATCAGCCCATTTTTGATAATTAGCAGAGGGTTTCTCCTGAATATCGAACCATCCCGTGGACTCTCCCACAGTGTAGTTCTTGTACGCATCAGCTGATGACAAACTCAGAACCATAAGGCACGTGATGGGTATAGCACCACAATAGGAAGAAGATCTCATTCTCAACATGACTCTTCTAGCTTCCTCTCTTTTTTTCCTCTTTCGTTTTCTCTTATTTATAAATTATGATTCTTTTGCTTTATCTTTCTTTGTAATAAAGAAAAGCATAAGACTCTGTACACACAATAAAGTTATAATGATGAGCTAGCTCGTCATTGACTGCATAAAAACTAAGACATGTGTGAGTATGACATGTGGACAAGTCTTGAAGTTTGGGGGCTACAAACTACAAAGGAACATGAGACGATACTAAGTGGTCGGTCCAATCAAATGACAACGCCTCTTCGCTCTTCCCCATGTGATCTCTCCCACCTTACTTTTGCTGTCTGCGCTACTCTCAAAAATATCTCTGCCAACTGTATTTACTATACTAATTGGATATTTATAGGTTACGTGTTTAGTGTTTTCAAAAGTCCATACGGATCCGCTCGACTAAACCGGTAAACCAAACAATTTTATTGGACTTTGAAAACCAATGGCCCATTCAAGAGGCTTATGCGGCCCAAATGACTGCAGTAAGGTTTCAGTTGCAGATTAACAAATTAATGTTTCTCGCCCGTCACTTGTAGTNAGTTATAAATGATGAGCTAGCTCGTCATTGACTGCATAAAAACTAAGACATGTGTGAGTTTGACATGTGGACAAGTCTTGAAGTTTGGGGGCTACAAACTACAACAAAGGAACATGAGACGATACTAAGTGGTCGGTCCAATCAGATGACAACGCCTCTTCGCTCTTCCCCATGTGATCTCTCCCACCTTACTTTTGCTGTCTGCGCTTCCCTACTCTCAAAAATATCTCTGCCAACTGTCTTTTACTATACTAATTGGATATTATAGGTTACGTGTCTCGTAGTTAATCTCGTTTTATTGGACTTTTAAAACCAATGGCCCATACAAGAGGCCTTATGCGGCCCAAATCACTGCAGTAGTTGCAGATTAAAATTAATGTTTCTCGCCGTCACCTGTAGTCGAACTTGTGACATCGAAGACTCTCCCCACTTACTTTACACAACACACCAGTTGAACTAACCCACCCACCCACGAGCTAAACAATCCACTCTTCTTCGTTCGTCGTCTCCCACCATGGAAGGTGTGGCTATGAAACTCCCCTCTTTCAAATCACTCGCCCCTAACGCCATCTCCATCGGACACCGGAGCTTCTCCCGCGTCCGCCGCTCCTCTTCGCTATCCGTCTTTTCCGCCGCCTCTTCCTCCGCCACCGTCGCCACCAGTTCCGAATCCGTCTCTCTCGGCCATCGCGTTCGAAAAGATTTCAGAATTCTACACCAGGTTTGTTTTAACTTACCCTAATCGTATAAATCCGAATAGATTGGGGATAGTGAAGTAGGCTTGTAGTTGAAAAACTTGGAGAGCTCACCAAATTTTTTTTAAACTTCGATTTGAGTTTTTAGGAAGTGAATGGGTCTAAGCTTGTGTACTTAGACAGTGCTGCAACTTCTCAGAAGCCGTCTGTTGTATTGGAGGCTTTGCAGAACTACTACGAGTTCTATAATTCAAACGTTCATCGAGGGATACACTATTTAAGTGCCAAGGCTACTGATGAATTTGAGTTGGCTAGGAAAAAGGTTGCTCGTTTCATCAACGCTTCGGATAGCAAAGAGATCGTTTTCACTAGGAATGCAACTGAAGCTATTAATCTTGTAGCTTATTCATGGGGTCTTTTGAACCTCAAACCTGGAGACGAGGTGTGCCCCCTTACTTTCTCAATCCATCTTACTTATATATCTTGGTATCTATGTTTATCTGCTTACATTGAGTCCTTTGTTTCACAGTCAAAAGTGTTGTTCTTTGTTTTCCTTTTCCAATAGCAAGTGAGATTGTGAATGATGCTAGCTTTTCAGGTTAGTCTAACAGTGGCCGAACATCATAGTTGCATTGTTCCTTGGCAATTAGTATCTGAAAAGACTGGAGCAGTTCTTAAATATGTGATGTTGAATGAAGATGAAGTCCCAGACGTTGACAAGTTGAGAGAAATGATTTCTCCAAAGACAAAGCTTGTCGCAGTTCATCATGTTTCAAATGTCCTGGGTAGATTCCTTTTTTCATCTTCTTATCATAATTAGTTTATTCAGCTTGTATATGTGTCTTTGTTTTTTTCCTTGATACTTAGAGGATTAGGTAAGTATCTAATTGTTTATCTCTGTGTTTAGCATCTTGTCTTCCCATTGAAGAGATTGTGGTCTGTGCACACAACGTTGGAGCGAAAGTTCTTGTGGATGCTTGTCAAAGTGTTCCTCACATGGTGGTTGATGTCCAGAAGTTAAATGCTGATTTCCTAGTTGCGTCTTCTCACAAGGTTGGAATTGTTTACTTACTTTCTCAGATACTTAATAAGCCTTGTGGCAAGCTTGTAGTAATATGATAATCATGATTCAGATGTGTGGACCTACAGGCATTGGGTTCTTATATGGTAAGAGTGATCTTCTCCAATCCATGCCTCCATTCCTAGGTAAGCCATTTATCAAGTATATCCTAACGAAAATAGTCATCGTATCTGTTTAATCAAGGATGGGCCTGGACTGGCTAACTCATCTATTTTTCCTCTTATTTCCGTCCTTTTTTTTAAGGTGGCGGAGAAATGATCTCAGATGTATTTCTTGATCATTCAACTTATGCGGAACCTCCATCCAGGTTGGGGTTCTACTTATATTAGTTTGTAATTTGCATATTTGCTACCATTTGGAAATAAGTAGATATAAATTCTTACCAGATTTGAAGCTGGAACACCCGCAATAGGAGAAGCGATTGCCCTTGGAGCAGCAATTGATTATTTGTCGGAGATTGGCATGCCAAAAATCCATGAATATGAGGTTTGATATGATTTTTCTACAATTAGATATCAATGACCGTAAATGGAATGCGTAGTGATTTTTTAGTCACTGAAGTATAGTCAGACACTTTTTTTCTTCTCGGAGAACTAGCTAAGATGTTTTGATCTTCACATGTTCTCTTTCTTACTGTAATTTTAATTTCTTATGTCTTCCAGGTAGAGCTTGGTAAGTATTTGTACGGAAAACTGTCTGCCCTTCCTGATGTCCGGATATATGGCCCCAGACCTTCTGAAAGTGTTCACAGGGGTGCTCTTTGTTCCTTTAATGTGGAGGGATTGCACCCAACTGATTTGGCAACCTTTCTTGATCAACAGGTATGCTATAACTGAGAGCTATCTGTCCTATCACTTGCTGATTTTCTCTTATCTTCAATAGATATTCATTCTCTCGAGAAGAGCTAGTACCCCTAGAAGAGTGGGGCAGTAGGGCACTACCTACATATCTCAGTGAATGGTAGATGCACCACTCTAACTCTCTTCTGGGTGGATAATGTAACCATTTAGAGGGCGAAGCGAATCTTAAATGCCTAGCTTAGGATATCATGTGGTCTCAGCTTATTAATTGTGGTGGTTATTCTTAGTAATTCCAAGTGGTTAGGACTTAGGTGAAATACCATGTGTAAAACATGAGTCTGGACTCTGTTGCTAATTAGGTTTAAACAAAACCCCTGCATCATCTAGTTTATCGTCTACCTCAAACGTCTAACCCCTAAACCTTGAGGTTCTTGATCATCTAGCATCTTGTTGAAGCATACTTTGCTCTCTCTCATCTGAAGATCCGTAGTAGAATGAAAACTGAAGCAAATATTGTATTTTGCAGCATGGAGTTGCGATAAGGTCAGGACACCACTGCGCACAGCCACTCCACCGGTATCTTGGAGTAAATGCAAGTGCGCGCGCCAGCCTCTACTTTTATAACACGAAGGAGGACGTTGACTCCTTTGTCGTTGCGCTTGCAGACACCGTGAGCTTCTTCAATTCTTTCAAATAAGTGGAATAACACCTTTCTGCTGGATCTCTCGGCTGGTTGTATGTTATATTGCCTCCAACGGCTATTTATTTAAATCTGTTACATATATATAATCAATGGGAGTAGATGTTGGTTCTTCAACTCCCCAAGGGCCCATTGTGTTGTAATTAGACTTAATGTATTGGCAGTCAGTCACGGACAGTTTTCAGGATTCTCCTAGATCATTAATTTACAAAACCACATGAAAGTCTGAGCTGAATGGCCCGCCAGATAACAGCCCTGAAATCGCAGGATAGGAGGCTCGCGAGTGGCAATCTGTTGTTATTTTTGCCTCGTAGTTCATCGTTGTAGCATTCTACAAACCTGTCCAACTCTTTCTGTAGGTTGTGTAGCTCAACAATCTTTTGAATCTCTTCTCAACTGGTAGCAATCAAATGCAGCAGACCATATAACAACCCCAAACTGAACATAATACTCTCTTCTTTACAGTTCAAAGGTAGTGTCAAAATTACAAATCATTGACATGTTGACTAAAATTTAACGCCATAATCACTTAGTTTCCTATGACGAAACAATATTAGAGAAGCTGGTTTGAATAGATTTCCGGTTTAGCTTAACCTTTGGTATGTAAGTTTTTACTTTGTAAAATTTGTTACGATTAAGAAATAAGAAAACTATTTGACAAGTCTCTTTGTTCATCGATTTCATCATTGTAAGATGGTAGGATTAATATTATCTTTAATTTTGAGTGTATGAGTAAGTGTATATATGCAGTCGGGTTTAGAAAATATAGTTTCAAGATGAGACCCGATTTAATTTGGTTTGCGTTGATTTTCCAGTAAACGTAAAATTTGTTTCTGGTTTAATTTGACCAATGAATACATTGAAGTTGAATGTAAGAAAAAAAAGGAAAAAACAAAAAAGAAAGAATCGAGCACAGCAGTTAGCAAAAACAAAGAAGGAAATTATGTATTAGACAACACATTTGAAGCCTATTCGAAAAATAGTACGGAAAATCAAAAAATAATTATAATCATAATAACAAAGGAAATTGGAAAAGAAAAGAAAAAGGAAAGAGCTTAACCGACAATGTAAAACCTCATCTATAAAAGAAGGCTCTCACTAATTTTTCACATAATCACATCTTTCCTTATTTTAAGTTCCTCTCTCTCTCTCTCTATACAACAGTCACTCCGACTCCAAGCGTACGGTGGTGGTCACATTCATCTTAACTCGTCTCTGTTTCTTTTTCTTTCTAATCGATCATTGGGATTTCAACCTTTGTTTTTT
>NC_025698.1:3619780-3632269 GCF_000633955.1 Camelina sativa | reverse complement strand
GTCTCTGTTTTTTTTTTTTTTCTGAACCGCGATCATTGGATTTCACGTGCTTGTTTCTTTTCTAGGGTTTGGTATTTAAATATTCCGCATCGGTTGTTTGCTTTATATATGTTCATGTGATTTAATTACTTGTCGTTATGTACTTGTTTCAGGTTTTGGATCAGTGATGGGATGGAAACGCTTCTTCTCCGTGCTTAACGACGTCTTGAGGGGTTTTGTTCTTCTTCTTCTAAAACTCAAGTCTCTGTTTTTTTTTTCTGAACCGATCATTGGATTTTCTAGGGTTTGGTTTCTAAATTGCGTATGTTGCTTTATATATGTTCATGCTATTTACTTGTTATGTTGTTTCAGATTTTTGGATATTGAGAGTGATAATGGCCTTGGATGGACACGCTTCTTCTCTGTGCTACTTCTTCAAAGGGTTTTTGTTCTTCTTCCTCTTCACACACGTATTTAATTTACTTCTTTTTTTTTGTTCATGTTCCTTACGGTTTTTTTGCAGGTGTTTTGGAAGCCAGTTATGATATGATCATGGCGCTCTCGCAGGTTCCTTGATCTAAACCCATCTCTATTTGATTCTGTATTGTCTCTTTGGTTCGGTGGTTTTTTTCTAATTACATGTTATTAACTTGTCGTTTTTGTTTTGTTTTGTTGGTTTAGGTTTATGGAGGCTTTGATCGGTGATGGCTTTGAGCCTTTGACTGATCGTTGTCACTCTAATTCATGATATTCTTCTAGGGTTTGGTTTGTAAATTAAATCATTCAATGCTTTATCTATTATGTTCATGCGATTTTTAACTCTGAATCTTGGCTCTGTTAATTTCAGATTTTGGAGGAAGGAAGATGCTTTAATCGGTTGGTGATGGTTTTGATGGATAGTTTTGTCTCCTCTGCGATATCTTCAGGTAGTCTTTTTCCTCTTAACCGTTTTTTTTTTTTTTTTGTAACTTTTCTATATAAGTGAACATCTCTGTTTCTCTTTGATGCAGATCATGAGGCACCAGGTGGGAGGCTGACATCAGTGTTCGTGGTTATGCTGGTTGGAACTGGTCGTTTGCCTTGAAGGTCTTCCCAAAGGTACACTCTGATTTTATAAATCTTCATTATAACAACCATAACTCCACCTTTGTTCTGTTTTATGTCTCAGTTTATCTTGAACTTGAAGGATGCCTTTGCTCTGTCGTCTTCGTCGGTTCCTCTTACCTCTTTGACGAAAGGTCCCCTCTTTCCCTTTTATTTTATTTTAGTGTTATTAGATCAGTTAATGTCTCTCTTTGATGCAGATTACGAGGAACCAGGATTGCTGTGTGGGAGGTTCGGAGAGAAAGAAAAAACATTGTGGGAGTGCGTTTGATTTCTGAGTTTAACTTTCAGGTTACCTCACATCTATACACCTTTTTGCCTATTTGGCTATTGTTGGTCCTCTGTTTCTTGTGTTTCCTAGATGGTGTCTTGCTGTCTGCCCACATTCAAATGAGAGATCGATGATCCACAGATTCTTTCCTAACTTTGTCCTTTTTAACTATTTTTTGGTATTCAATTTGTCTTTTTAACGAGAATGTATTTCTCTTTGATGCAGATCGTGAAGGCACCGGGAGGACTGATATGATAAATCTAACCTCTGGTCTGTCATCTCTTTTTAAGGTTTCTTCTGTGCTACTGCTACATCTTTTTATTACCATCCGTCTTCATTACAACCACAAGTTAACTTTTGTTCTGTTATGTCTCAGATATTATCTTGAAGGATGTCTTTGATCTGTCGTTGCTCCATGTTGCCTCTTTGACAGTCTCCTCTTTCCCTTTGTTATATTCTTACTGATCAGCTAATGTTTTTCTTTGCTTGTGTTAGATCGTGGAGGTTACGGACCTTGTTGGAGGGAATGATGGTTTGAGAGTATATAACTTCGAGTCTTCGAGTTTCTTGTTACTTCACATCTATACTAATGTGTTTCTAGGGTTTGGTTTTAAATATTGCATAGGTTGCTAAGGAGTGAGGAGTGAGTCTGATCTGAGCTTTCGGTATTGATAAGAGGTACCTCCTTGTTCCTTCTTCTTCTAAATCTCTTTGTTTCGCTTTAATTATAGTTTTGGTTCTGTGAAACAGGTGGGCGTTGATTGATTTATTTGACTCTCTCTCTCTCTCTCGTTGAGGCGCTGTCTAAAAGAGTTGTCTCATCGTGAGGCTGTGCCAGGTTTGTAGTTCATGTCTCTGATTTGTGTTTTTGTGACCTCTAGTTTCATGAATTAACATTGCAGGATGTACAAGGATGGTAGCATCATTCTATTAGATGATTCTTTGGGTTTTGCTGCAAATTTTTCATGAGGCTTTATGTCACCATCCACAGGTTTTTTCTAGCTCTCCCTGTCTCAAAATCTTAGTCAATAAGCTCCTCAGGTTTCGGGCCAGCCAATACTGCAGCCAAGCAATGGCCCTTATTTTGAAGGAGATTCTACCACGATCCAAGGTTTGTTTGTTTCTTCTCTTGGACCTGGAATTTTGGGAAATTATCCAAGCTGGCTTCTCACGATTTTTTGTTTCATATCTCACAGGAAGCCTTTGAAGAACTATTGCCAGAATATGATTGTCTTTAGGGACTAGTTCCAGCCCAATCAGTTCTGGTAATGTGTTTGTTTGACTGCATGTCTCTCTATTGAAGTGCTCACTCTGGTTTTGTTCCACTTAATTACTGGATAGTTGATTGCCTTCTTTTCCTATTGTCAGCTTGTCCTTGATGCCCTTTTCTCTTCTGTTTTTGGTGGAACCTGTGCCATTCATGGTGCTTTTGGCTGTGGGAAAACTGTTATCAGTCAGGCACTTTCCAAGGTAGGTGTGACACTCTTGGTTTAATTTCTGGATATATTGGATTCCTAAAGCTAATTTATTAAGTCATGTAGATGGAGAGAACTTGCGAGTTTCAGTAAATAAACTCTTAATGGGGAAACCAACAGAAAGCTTTATCTGCGTCATATAGTAAGTGAAGTCAACGTTCTTTAACTTCTTTTTTTCAGAAACCATTTGGTTTCTTTCAATTCATTTCCTTAAAATCTTCAAAACATTCGATGAGGCATGTTGGATTATTGAGACAAGGAAAACATGCTCCAAAAGCGAGAACAGGAAGGTTCAAAAGAAAAAGTCTGGAAATGGACAACGGTCACCATTTTATGATTATTGCAAGTCTTCGTTTAGGATTCAGGACCTTCCTTGACTCTTACGTTCCCACCATTCCATGAACTTAACTTGGGCTGCCATTGTATCCAACTTATAGAGTTGCATCGTGTGGTTTGCGATTTCTTGCCCAAAGGTCCAACCAAAAACACCTCCTCCTAAGAACGCCAATGCAGCACCTGTCACACCAGCAGCAGTCAGAGGTGTCAAACATAGCAAGAGAAATCAAAATACAATTCGACAAAGTATTTGGCGACATGTAAGCCCCATGAGAACTGCATAACTTAGCATAACACATTCCAAGCTTATTCAATGTATAGTTAACTCCTGTATGATTTCATTTTATCCCTGAATAGCGAGTTTTGTGGTACGTCTAAAAAAACAAGTGAGGTTTATCAAGATCAAATAGGTATCGACAGAGAGAAAATGCGTTACCATGTGGAGTCCTGGAGTATTTCCAGGCAATAGCAGCAGTAGAAACAGCTCCAAGAGCAGCTCCGGTAACACCAAAGGTCACAGCTTCCCTAGCAGTTTTCAGCTGGAAAGGCATGAACACAAATGTAAGCCAAACTTGTAGAGGACCAAAACTTCTATATTTTGAGTAAGAAAACCAAACACATACATATGGGCTGAAGGTGAGAAAGAAGTCATACAAGGAATTTAAAGTGTCCCAAGAAAAGGGTAAATGATGTTATTAGAGTTTATATTTCTAAAGGCACCAAAACGTCAAAGAAGGGATCAATCAGAGAAATACCACACTCTGGGAACCCTTAATACAACTAGATTCCCCAATGCTTATCACATTTTCTGCTCGCTCTAAGTCTATTTAACTCCTGCTTCTTCTGAATCTTCTCTACCTCCACACCCTTATTAGTTTCTTCTAACTTAAAATTGATTGGAATGAATGATAACCTATTCCTCCTACCTAATACAATCGACAAGCTGAACAAAAAAACTTGACACATGAAGACACAAGTGCGGAATCAAAAGTCCAGTTTCGTTTTCTCATAATTTAAGCTAAGTGTCAATGTCAAGCCACGATGATTCACTCACTGGACTCCTTGAGCTCTATCTATGGTTGCTAGATCTAAATCCAAAAATCATACGCTAATCATCATCGATTCACGAAAATTGTTAATATCACAAAACAATTATCGAAGAAAGAGAGCCTATCAGAGATCGGAGAGAGAGAGAGAGAGAGAAGAAATTACGGTAGGGCCATGAACAGGATCGGAGGCAATGAACTCCTCGACGTCGGAGGAAGACCAAGAAGGAAGAGGCTCGTCGCGTTTGGTGAACCTCGTGTAGTTATCGAAGAAAGAGAGCCTATCACTCCAGAAACCCTTGAATCCTTTCCAATTTTTCCCAACGAATGACTCCGAATCTCCCATCTTCTTCTCCAGATCGATCGATGATTATCTTCTTCTTGCTCGCTCCCAATTAAAGTTTTCAGTTTTCCTAAAAAAAGATCACTTTTTTTTTTCTGATTGACGGCGAGCTTCACTCCTCTACGGTGCCTCAGACCATTGGTTCACTAAACCCACTAATCATATCTCACCACGTACACACTTGGGTCGTTCCGGTTTGTCATCCATCAGATTTAGATTTGCCTATTGAGAAAAAAACAAAACTTTATGAAAATATTCAACCACAAAAGCAGCACTGCCTACTACTTTAACTACTTCTTCTTCTTCCTTCTTCTTCCAATCATCAGTTGAGCCAAAAAAAAAAACAAAATGAACATGGCTATGACAAGAGTAGCCAAGATCTTTCTCGGCTTGGCGATCTACTGCGCTATCGATCCTTTCAATCACAGCTCTATTTCCAAGTTCCCCGACTTTGAAACTTACAAGATTGACATGCCTCCTTTATCCTCGCTTCCCAAGGAGAGAGACCGTCTCAATCTGTTGCAGAATTCGCAGATCAGGTTTCTCAACGAGGTTCAAGGTCCCGAGAGTATCGCTTTCGATCCGCTAGGTCGTGGTCCTTACACCGGTGTCGCCGACGGTCGGATTCTCTTTTGGAATGGCTCTCGTTGGACCGATTTCGCCTTTACTTCGATCAATCGGTGAGTGTTCTTGAAGTTCGATTTGCAATCGAGTAAAGTTCTCTACTTTTGAATGTTTTATGTATGTTTTATTAGGTCAAAAGAACTATGTGATCCAAAGCCGTCACTTTTGGATTACTTGAAGGATGAACATATCTGTGGTAGACCTTTAGGGCTTCGATTCGATAAGAAAACTGGGGATTTGTACATTGCAGATGCGTATTTGGGGATAATGAAGGTTGGTCCTGAAGGAGGTTTTGCAACTTCTCTTACAACCGAGGCTGATGGTGTGCCTTTGAGATTTACCAATGATCTTGACATTGACGAGGAAGGCAATGTTTACTTTACTGATAGCAGCTCTGTTTTCCAACGGAGGTACGTTTGTTTTAAAGATTTGATCTTTTACTCTCCTGATTGATGGGTTGCTTAGAGTTTGCTTATCTTGTTTTGCTTCTTCACTATCGTTCAACTGTGTATTCCTTAGTCAATGGGAAAGTGTATAATCCACAAGTAAAAGATTTTTGTTATCTTTTTGAGAATCTACAAGAAGTTGGAATGAGCTTTGATGCCTAGTTACCAGTTACCACTTTGTGTGTTTGACCAATTTTGCTCTTAGTGTGGTGAGTATAATGATTGCTGTTTCTAGGAAATTCATGCTTTTGATTGTCTCGGGGGAAGACACCGGGAGGGTGTTGAAATACAATCCAAAAACAAAGGAGACTACCACTCTCGTGAGAAATCTCCAGTTTCCTAATGGTCTATCCCTTGGCAAAGACGGCTCCTTTTTCATCTGTTGTGAAGGATCAATTGGAAGGTGAGTCCTTCATCTTAATTCCTCTGTGATTTCCTCATCATTTGTCTGTTACATATACTTGGCATAACTTCTGGATTCTCAAGTTGTTTCCATTTATCAGTTCAATTCAATGATCCTGGTGGAACACAAACTCGGATGCTTATTTTTTGTTGTCTGTCATTTCAGATTACGGAAATACTGGTTAAAAGGGGAAAAAGCTGGAACCTCAGAGGTGGTAGCTCTATTACATGGGTTCCCAGACAACATCCGGACAAACAAAGATGGGGATTTCTGGGTGGCTGTGCACGGCCACCGCAACATATTCACACATGTAATGGCTCATTACCCGAGGGTGAGGAAGTTCTTTCTGAAGCTGCCGATATCAGTGAAGTTCCAGTACTTGCTGCAGGTAGGTGGTTGGCCTCATGGTGTGGTTGTGAAGTACAGTGAAGAAGGGAAAGTGTTGAAGGTGTTGGAAGATAGTCAAGGGAAAGTGGTGAAGGCAGTAAGTGAAGTGGAGGAGAAAGATGGGAAGCTTTGGATGGGAAGTGTATTGATGTCTTTCATTGCTGTATATGACTTGCCTTAGTTTCTTCTTTCTTTTCTTTTTTTTCTAAAAATCAAACTTAGTGAAGTTGTAAATTTCTAGTTGGCGGCAAGGGATTGCAATCAATTAATATGTCTTTATCAAACAACTCTGTCTTTGATGCATTCAATCAAAACAACATTAAATACAAAATGGTACTTGATCGGCTTCCTTCAAGTTCAAAACTGTCCATCTCCCTTCGTTTAATGGCTGGATTAGTTAGGTGCAGTAAAGGCTGTATAAATTCGGTTCTCATTTTGTTGGGCTTAAAGAGCGTATAGTCTCTTAGTGGGCTGGGCTGACCCCTTGTCTAATTATGTTCTATCTTCGCAATTTAATAATAAACGAAATTATTGAAAAATAGTTTTTCATCTTTAATATTCCACGTTGCATTTAATTAATGACATATTACTGTATATGACTTTAGTGTAACAAACAAATATCGTTATCAAAGTTTGGAGTTTAAATATAGTCCTAAAATCCGATTCGACTGCTATTAGGCTACCTAGCCTAGGGATCGAGATCTCTCCTCGATCTGCCCGTCAGCTGATGATAAATAAATAAACAAGGTCGGTGATTTCAATCGCTCCGATTGCTTATCTGATGTGTGATCGTACGCAGAAGATTTTCCTTAGGGAATTTCGAATTTATTATTTATGGAATTGAAGTTTAATATTGTGTTGGTTTGTTTAAGATGGAAATAAGGATGATAAAGAAGAAAGGATCATATCCGGCTCCTGAGTACTTGAAATCTGAAACGGCGCTGTGGTGAGGGACATCAACAGGTGTCCGATTCCCGATGGTTATGGTGCTTGTCGGGTCGGTCCGAGGATAGACACGGTGCTGATGAGTTTAGGATACTCTCTGGTCCTCTCACCATCACTTCCATCGTCGACCTGGAAGACACTCCTGTTGAAGTCCTGCGAGCGCTCTCTTCCACTGGGATACTTCTTATTAGAGACATCCCTTGCGGTGAGATCTTCTTCCTTCTTTTTGGTCTCTGTCTTCTTCTATATAGCCTATATAGGCTACCAATCAAAATTAATTAGTGAATGGTTTTATGATAATTTCCATTCATCTGCATGCGTTAAAAATCTTCTTATATATCTCTCTCTCCCTCTTTCTATACCTATTACAAATTAGGGTTTAATTTACATGGTCTTATCTCTTTCAGTTTCTTCTATCATTACAAATTAGGGCTTCTCAACTCTCGGGTCTCATGAGCATTTCGTTGGATATGTTACACTGGGTAAAAAAAATAATCATCCCCCGGCTACAATAATGCTCATAACCGATTTCACTGGTCTGAATATTAATGCCTGTTATGAGATACTATTGCTAAAAATAATAAAATTTTTAAAAAATTTAGTATAAAATCTTATAAATGTTTGTAAGGGTACAATACGACAAATGATAGAATTAAGCATAGAATTTCATAAAATTGTTAGGATTAATTATGTAATAGGTAAGGTTTAAAGTGTGCTTATTAAAAAAAATGTCAGGGTTATATTAAACTAAGAAAATAAAAATTAGGCCTAGAGCAATACAAATATAGTATAATCGTATTCACTAAAGAGAACATGACCAAAATTTATTGTTATTAGAATTATTATAAAATTCATCCAAACGAATTTCACATGGTTTATGTCAAATTTGTTTTATGTCATTTATGCGTCACCTGCAATAATGTAAGCTAATTAACACATAAAATGACCAAGGACAAAGCTGTACCTATCCACGTTTCTAATTTGTTATATGGACTTAATTTGGCAAATTATATAGCAAAATTGTTATGGACACATAGAATGCATTCTTGTGTACTTTTGTGTTATTAGACTAAATTGTTCCCGAACAACAAATTTACCGTAAACAAACGTCAAACAAAGAAAAAGAAAACCGTGATAATGAAGATTGGAACAAAAGAACATAATTATAATGAAGGAAGAAAAAAGGCAGTGAAAAAAAAGAAAAGGAAACATTTAAAGTGTTGTGGACAAGACCCGTCAGAGGCACAAACAGCCAAAGACATAACAAAGACCCCAACCAACATGATTTGACGTTTCAGATTCTGTTTTTCTTTTGGACCCTTCATTAAAAATTGTCATCTCCTCTCTCCCTCATATATTTATACATATCTTAATTCAATTGTATATGCAAAGCTTTTTCGTATATATTTTTCTTATTCTAATTAAAATGTGTGTGCATGGACGATGGAAGGTGTACGTAAGTGTCTCTAATCACTACAAGAAAAGTTTACATTAATAGCAGTAGAAGATAGCTTATTTTCCCAAACTGCTATGAAAGATGAATGTTTTATTTTGATTACTTTATAATAGCACTAAAACAATGTTATGACAAAATAATCAGTAAGTGGGAAGATAAAATCACTTACTCCGCCAAAATTTAGTGAAAATTTTCAGATCTTACTCCAAAAAACCTTTTATGTGCCAAAATCAATTCATTAAAAAATAAATAAAAAGGTGTTTAGAGAAGAGAAAAAAACTTTCATGAGCTAGATCCTCTTCTCCTCCATATACCCTTTGTCGTCTCTGATCTTTTTCTTCTTCTCCACTGTGTCCCTTAACTCTTTCGATCCATCTTCTTTGTTCTCTCACTGTGTCGTCCCCTCTCTCTCCCTTTATGTCATTTTTTTTTGTCTAAGAGCTTCACGGTCATTTGCACACCATGTGTTTGATGAAATTACTGTGATGGTGTGTGATTGGATATTGAAAGGGATCTATCTTAAACAACATTTTTGTTCTTCGTCGCTCTTGTTATCTGTCGCTCTCACACAATCGCGATTTGCAAGTAAGCCTTTTCAATTTTCTTAGATTTGAGTAGTTATCCCAAAAAATCAGTTTCAATTTCGTTCTCATGTAAGGGTTTTTGGGATTTGATTTAGAATTTGTTGGAGATAGAGATCCAAACTTTTGTTTGGAGATAGGAAAAGACGAGGAGGCAATTCACGCCCTTTCACACATTCTCTGCTGATTTGTATCTTCTCCGCTGTAAGCTCTCTCTTTCCTTATCAAAATCCTAACGAAACAACTCAACACATTCTCATATCTGTTGCAAAGTTTGTGGGTTTTTTTGTGTGATTCTCTTTAAGTTTATTTGGGTTGAAAGTTAAAACATTTTTGATTTATCACTAGTGTTACTGCTTTGGTATTTTGGGGAAAGTGCTGAACTTTGTTTGGTTTCTCTTTTGTGGTCCAAATTTTTAATTTTTGTTGTTGTCACACAGGTTTGGAGATAGAGAAGCTTCTCTTTTCTTGTAATCACGAGACAGGTTAGCATTTTGAATGGTTTAGTTAGTACATTATTGTGGTTGTTGTTTTCTCTAAACGTTTAACTACATTACAGGTTTTCGCATTGAGAGATGGGTGATAGTGAAGGAACCATCAAGGAAAGAAGGCTTTGTTTCAAAATCTCATACATACTAATGGAATTGAAGGTAAGAAAAGAATCTGTGGGTACATCTTGTTTTCTTGTTGGTGTGGGTACAAGAATTACCATCTAGTAGTCTTGTTGGTGTGGGTACGTGAATTATGAAGTTTTTGTTGCATTAACATGTTGTCTAAGACCATTATGGTTAAAAGTTCACTAAGGTTTTGTGTTGTACAAATGGATTTTATACAGGTTTGGAGATTGGATATCAAGGCTAGAACCAAGTGTTCAAGCTTCTAAGAGGAAACTCACGAGGATGAAAGCCATGTGTGAATAAGTCTACTGGAGGTATTACATAGCTTTCCTACTTTCTTAATAAGTAAAAGCGATGGAGGATGAGGATGGTGTGGCTAGAGCCGTGAAGATCCGGTTGTTGGTGTTATGGAGTTCAACGCAAGATCTAGTTGGTGGCACTTAGGATGTTAGTTTTATTTTATTTCAATACTTGGCTGCACTTAGGATGTTAGTTATATTTTATTTCAATACTTGGCTGCACTTAAGATATTAGTATAAGACTTGGTATGATCTTATGTATGGCATCTTTTTGGTTAAAATATTTATGTTATATATATAGATGATTTATGAAATATGAAATCTATATATAAATAAATTTTGCAAAATAAATCGTTTAATAGAGCTATAGTAGAAGCTCCTACCTAACATAGCATGAAAAATGACTTATTACATTAGTTTAAAAAATTATATAAACGCAATAACAAAACATTTCACTACTGCTATGGTAGAAGATTCTAACATAGCATTTGTATTTGCGCTATTGTATGTGTGGTACCTACGATAACAGTGGCCTAACATAGCGTTTGTGAAAGAGCTATAAATGACGTATTATAGCGTTTCTCTACTGCTATCAATGTAGATATTTGTTGTAGTGAATACTGTTGCACACATTGGACAGGTCCCCACATCTCCTAACCAAAATTATCGAGTGGTGGATGTATCTATACGAGAGATGATTATCATTAAACATAGCCACAAGCTACATAGAGTTAGTGTCCATTTTAGACAATAGAAAATGTAAGTTATAATTAGAACGTATACTGAATAGATAATTGATGTTGACGTGGAAACTATAGCTAAGATAGTAGTGATTGCAATTTGGTCTATGCTTGAGTCATTTTTTTCAAAGTGGCATTCTTTTAGCAAAAGTTGACCACAGCTAGCTATACAAAAATATCTATATAGCATTACTTTTATATATGGTATAAGGACTGCATTACATTAAACTAAAAGAGACAAACGTTTTTGTTATATTATTCAGTAGCCACTGATAAAAAGAGTCCATATTTTATTTTTATTTTATTTTTTTCAAGCAAAAATTATGTTGACCACATACTACAAAAGTTTCACAAAACGAGTATGCGTTGACAAAGTCAAATCTTCCATGTTATTAAAACAACACGACAAGGTCGATCGATTCTATGGCTTCGAATCTTGAAAACGATCACTGCAAATAAATACACTAGCGAACTAGTTGTTAAATTTTCTTAAATAGATAATTATTATTAAATCGTTATGTGCCAAATTCTTTTTTCCATAAAAAACGGTATCGACCGGAACACTAGTCCGCCTCATCCGCTGCAACGGTTAAAAAAACCAGAGTTTTTCACGCTGCTTATGATTTCCTGAAACAGTGAGCCGATCACCAGAATAAAAGTGTGACATAGTATTAATCATGATGATACTCAACCGGATTGTGAGTTTTTGTGGCTGACAAGAGGAGACACGAGCATTGATTTTTTTTATTTTTAAAGAACTATTAAAAACAACCAAGTGAACGCCTTTGCTTTTTGCAAAGAATGTTTCTTTGGAATGAGTGAGTTTCAGACTTATCTCAGCACCATAAAAGTTACCATATATCATATCCCAAGATGGAATTTATCTTTTACTATGTATATACTGTACATGTGCTTAATTGTACACATATATATATAGATCTCAACATATACACAAAAACATCTAGATTCCAAACATCCAAACTCTTTATTTGTTTCAAAATTTATATATTAATTGAAGTTTATATAGAATCATTAAATCTAATTCCACACACCTTTTTAACCGCTCATGTTGTATTATTTACAACTCCCATGAACTACTTAATATTATATTATGTATAAAATTGTGACCACACAAAAAAGCTACACCTTTTCAGAATGAGTAAAGTGGAAATTTATATTACAATCTCCGTAAAGAAGATTCTTCTAAATACTTAGGTTCAAATGTGAAAATCATAAAAGACTTACACTTATTAGGAGAATAAAGCAAAGAAGTTATAGCTGAATTCTGCGCAAGGAAAAGAAAGGAACATAGATACATGTATAAATATATATATGTAAGGTTATGATCTTCTTCTTCTTCCTCGCCTTCACTGCCATCATCAGCTCCTCTGCTTACACATTCATAAATGCGTACGTACAAAGATAAACATAAAGCAT
>NC_025698.1:3615786-3619284 GCF_000633955.1 Camelina sativa | reverse complement strand
CATGAACTACTTAATATTATATTATGTATAAAATTGTGACCACACAAAAAAGCTACACCTTTTCAGAATGAGTAAAGTGGAAATTTATATTACAATCTCCGTAAAGAAGATTCTTCTAAATACTTAGGTTCAAATGTGAAAATCATAAAAGACTTACACTTATTAGGAGAATAAAGCAAAGAAGTTATAGCTGAATTCTGCGCAAGGAAAAGAAAGGAACATAGATACATGTATAAATATATATATGTAAGGTTATGATCTTCTTCTTCTTCCTCGCCTTCACTGCCATCATCAGCTCCTCTGCTTACACATTCATAAATGCGTACGTACAAAGATAAACATAAAGCATACACATATATCGCATATATATATATACACGCATATATGTATATATAGAAAGGGCTTTAGCAATAGCCATTAGATTTTTGGCTTGCAACTGTCTGGTCTAATTGCTTGCCTTTTTTGTTGCCATCCAGCTTTAATCCAAAGTGAATGTGAGGAAAATGTGCCCACTACACACAATAAATTAAACAAGACCCAAAAATTAATTTCAGAAAATATATACTGTGATATATAAACATTCCACCAATTATGCATAGTGGCAGCCACTACCTTATTGGTATATGCACTTAAATTTCGAAAGTTTAATCACAAAAGAGAAAGAGACTAAACCCTAGAATTTTCCCAGCTATTGTTTATGAAATATATGGTACTAATTATTTAAAAATACAATAAATATAAGAATTCATTTCATAAACAGTACTAATTATCTGAAATATACAATAACTTTAAGAATTCATCCAATGTATCATGTTTTTGTATATTAGTTTCTAGTTTTTCGTACTCCAAAATTGGTTATTTAATTAAAAGATATATTGATTTTTATTTTATTTTTAATGTTAAGAAATACATTTTACTACTGTTTTTTTTTTCTAACAAAACATTTTACTACTGTTAGGAAGACTTTATATACGTCAGTACTTTAAATACTATTTTATTTGGATCTTTCATAAGTCTCTATAATTCTGACGTCGTCGGTGAAGCTACTATTAAGATTTTTGTTTTGAGCTATATATCTATCTGTGAAAACGTTGATAAAGAAGGAAGGCTTACATTTTTAGCAGCAGTGCTAAACGCCTCACGGTGGCTAATCTCTGGATTGCAAGCCTTGATCCTTTGGATTTCCTCTCTGATTAACAATAAAGTTCATTAAAACTGGTGAAGAAGTTAAGAATAATTTATTAAAAAATAACTAACAATGTTGCAATTAACAATTACTTGATGAATCTATTGTATGCCGAAGGAACGCGTTGTCTTTTCTCCGGCGCTGCCATTAAAAAAAAAAAAACTACTTGTTAATTAGTTGAAATTAAAAAATTTGTGCTCGGTCGGATACATATAGCTAGCTAGCTAGAATATACACAAACGTCAAATACTTTGCGTACATGTTAGAAAGGAATTAAGAGAGACTTACGACGAATAGGAGGCATTCTAGGAGCCTCCCTGTCGATATTTTCGGACAATGTGGTGGATATATTGTTGGCGCTCCTAGAAGATGATCCAAAATCTTTCCTTGTTACCGAAGAGGTTATGTGTTGCTTATACGGCTTCATGATTTCAAAGACTAGATAAGCCAGGTTTCTTGATTGTAAAAAAAAAAACGTTGATAGACTAATTAATGCAAATAATATGATACCTGAAGATCTTGATTAATGGGAGGAGTTGAGGTTTGATGAAGCGAAACTCCAATGTTGAGGGAGAGCAAATTGGTACAATGGCCACATCTCACCGTCACAAGTGTGAACAAGCTTGCGTATGGTACACTTACCTGATCATTTTAATATATGTCTTGATTAGTATAAGATCATCTCTTTAATTTCATCATATTATGTATAGTCAGAATATGTTGTAATTCGATTGCTGGTTATACCAATCTCTAATTTAACGAGAGCGCTTGAGAGAGTATGTTAGTTAACCACTACTCCATTCATTCTATAGAAAAGTGATTTTTGTTTTGTTTTGTTAATTATAGATCTAATTTCATCTGTAAATTTTCTCCAATAGACTTTCATTACATAAAATATAAAATTAAATTTATAGAAGTATCACAGCTAATATTCGAACCAAACAAATGATCAAATTATTTACCATATATAAAATTAAGGGTGTATTTTTCTATATGGTGGGTTCTGATGAATTCTATGTCTGACACACAACCCTCAAGGCAACATGATAAAAGATAGTAAAGATGAAGAATGGTTGATGAAGCTTGTAAGGAGAAGACAGTCATGTTAGAAAACGACGTGACCTTAACCACAGCCCATAAAGTCCTTAACATATATATAAGTGATGGTACCATCTTTATTATAATCATCTTATATTTTTGTGTATGTATGCTTGTGTGTGTGCGTGAGCGAGAGAGAGAGAAAGGATCCAATCCTAAGTGGTCAAGATCGGCCATGATTTAACAGTTTGCAGCTTTTGTATAGATCAAGAAATTGTTGCTAGAACTGGGTAGAACAAATCTTTTGTACTTTCCACTACAATACACACCCTAATTTGTGCAAGACGACCTTCAACGTTGTTACTAAACGTGGCCGTTTTTGTCTCTAATCAGACTAATGCTACATCTCCATTATTTATTTATATGTAGTATAACTTTTAAGAATAATCTGGATAAGAGTTTACAGTTTACTGGGTTTTTTTCCCCGTCTAAATAGTGAAGTTACATGAGTTGACTCATGCATCATAGATCAGTGATTTGTATGTTATACATATAGATGTACACACACACACACATCATGTATGTGCGGAAGAGTTGTGGATATTGCTAAATAGTCATAGAAAACCATAAAATACTATATATGTAGCCAGCCTATGAAGCTGAAAAAAAACTAGTGAGATTTGAATCAAATATTAAAATTATATCCATTTAATAAATTAGTTTCACCTTATATACTGTAGGAAAAAAAAAGGAATTTTAGAGAACCAAAAAAATTGATTTTAAATTATCAGCTGCTGATGTGATAAACACTTTTCCATGGACCACGCTTGGAGATGAAAGATCTATGATTGATATGATATGTGTATACATGTGTCACATACTACAGTCATATATATGAAAAGATAAAATGAAGTCAGACTATAAAAGTAGAAAACTTAGTGAAAGTTTTGGAGACTGCATCACACATGGAAGCTATCTACCAATCCCTTTTACAGGAAATATTTATGACGATTGAAACTTAATGAACTAACTAACACCAAAGAAAATATGAATACAAGAGTAAATAAGGGAAGGATTTACCAAAATACAAAAGAAATTATATCCCTAATTAAAAACGAAAAAACAAAAACAAACCCTTTAAATTGTGAAAATAGGGAAAGAAGAGGTTTTTGTTGGTTAGTAGACTTAAAACCTACTCATAGAGCCCTAAATCTGATCAGAAACTGTTAACTTTGAGTTTACTTTGTTTGAGCACTAAAATTTATGTTTCAACT
>NC_025698.1:3614193-3615581 GCF_000633955.1 Camelina sativa | reverse complement strand
TTATATATGGAAACTTAAAGTTATCCCAATGAGATCAGAGGAGGAACTATTTTGATTTTGGAAGAATAAAAATTAAAGAAAAGGGCAAGCAAAGAAGAAAGAGGAAGGAGGAGAGAGAGAGAGAGAGAGGGGTGAGGGGGTGAAGGAAGTGTACAAAAAATCTGAAAAGACTAATGTGGTTTATTTGGAGACGAAGCTAGACAAGTGGGGACTATACTACAATGTTCCTCTTTTTTATTTTTCGATACTTACATTTAAAAAAAAAAAGATAATTAGAGAGTTAAATTACTCCATCGTGACAAAGTGATGAAGATATATTATCCTTTGTAATTTTCTTTCCAAGTTTACATCGTTGATTGAATTCCTTTATCTTATATATCAACTAAATAGGTTATATAGTTTCAAACTTTTATAGGGTAATTAGCTCAATAATTTCAATGTTTCAGTTATTTTACATTGTAAGTATATATGTAAATTGTAACTGAGTGACAGAACTCTTATTTTTAAAAAGTCATATTTCTTTATGCTTTAACCAAAAACGCCTTTTCTATTTTATGAATGCGGTGTGTAGTATTTTTGTTTATTACATACATCGTGCTATTTTTCCAAACTTCACTCTAGAAATAAAATAGTACAAGAACAAGATGAGAATGAGGTTTTTTGTCTAACAGATAAGAAATGCGAATATATTTTTANTTTTTTTTTTTTTTTTTTTTTTTTTGTAAAAAAAATAAGAATAAAAATTTAGGGTTTCTGAAATTAAGAAACTTCCCATATATATCTTCATCAATAATCACAAGAAAAAACAAAGTACGTTGATCCATCATGACCCAGATGCAAAATTGACCATACAATATACATATAGATATATAACCATCAACTTTGATAAATAGATAATTATCTTATAAAACAGTTTGATAGAAGTTAGAAAAAAGGGGATCTAGCTGATCAGAGTAAATACCAAATTATATATAATACGTTCTTTTAAGAATTTCATTGACACATAGAAAGAAGTAACGAGTAGAGGGAGATAATTACCGCTAAAATCGTGGTGCAGAAGCTGCAGTGGACATAGCAAACACGCTCAGATGATAAATCCACAGACATTTTTTTGTGTGTGTGTGGATTCTCTTCAATGATATCTCTCTCTTCTTGTTCGGTTTTTATATATGGAAACTTAAAGTTATCCCAATGAGATCAGAGGAGGAACTATTTTGATTTTGGAAGAATAAAAATTAAAGAAAAGGGCAAGCAAAGAAGAAAGAGGAAGGAGGAGAGAGAGAGAGAGAGAGGGGTGAGGGGGTGAAGGAAGTGTACAAAAAATCTGAAAAGACTAATGTGGTTTATTTGGAGACGAAGCTAGACAAGTGGGGACTATACTACAATGT
>NC_025698.1:3583916-3609529 GCF_000633955.1 Camelina sativa | reverse complement strand
AATGTTTCAGTTATTTTACATTGTAAGTATATATGTAAATTGTAACTGAGTGACAGAACTCTTATTTTTAAAAAGTCATATTTCTTTATGCTTTAACCAAAAACGCCTTTTCTATTTTATGAATGCGGTGTGTAGTATTTTTGTTTATTACATACATCGTGCTATTTTTCCAAACTTCACTCTAGAAATAAAATAGTACAAGAACAAGATGAGAATGAGGTTTTTTGTCTAACAGATAAGAAATGCGAATATATTTTTAACAGTTTGGGTTCAATTATTATTGACAAACTGTCGACATATCTGAAAACGATATGTGGACTTGGTTAACAGCAAACCGTAAATCGTCATATCCAGAGTTAACACACGTGAAAAGTCCAAAAACAAAACTATTAACATAAAACATATTCCATATATATATTTAACATTTACTTCATTAACTCCAATTTGCAGTACAGAAAGCTGCTATACATCCATTCAGGAACAATTGAAAACGATACATACTGTAACTTGGACATTTGACCCCTAGAAAATTTTATGATATCATTTAGACATTTTTCAAAAGATAAATTCTTTGTCATTTTCTTTAAAACTTGAACATGTGCGTAGGTTTGGTTTAGTGACTTGCAATTGAGTTTCAAAAAGTTCATTAAAATCCTATTTATTCGGCAAGTGCACATAAATGCAAATTTTGTATATTATTTTCTATTTTGTCCTTATTTATATAATTAGAGTCAAAATAAATGAAACAGCTAGTATTTGTAAAAAAAGTTCATAATAGATGTTTTATTTAAAACCTTTAACATATAAATCTTATGAAACCACCGAGATACATAAGTTGCCTTTTCTAAGGGGGTTTTCTAACTTGTCCGATGTAAGAAAAGCTAAATAAAATAAGCACATGTAATGTAAAGCATTTGGAATCAACCCAACATACAATTCTTACAAGATTTCTTTCTAAGAAATCACAAGAGAGATCGACGGGGAAACATAATCTGGAAGTCGAGAATATCAATCTTATCCTGACATATTTCCACGAGGTTGACATGCATTCTTTCTCAAGGACCCGCACAAATGATCCGCAGATTCCGCACTATATATGCCGATATCTTATTTGTAGCTTGCATTTATAGAATTACGAGTATATAATATATCATTAAAAAAATATATCTTTCGCAAAAGTAAGTATACCGTCACAAAAAGTTGTTTCCATCCCTGTAAGCCTAACTAATCGTCAACAAGTTTGCTCAACAAGTTTTTTTTTTCTTTTTTTTTCTTTCATATATGCGATTTGGAGTGGCAGAAAGGACCAAACTTGTGATTCAATCTACAATTGGACCTATGTTGCAAAAGGTCACGACACAACGAGGAACCACATAGATCTCATTCATAAGACATACAAATCTTCATGTTCCCCTGAGAAATGGAACAAATTCGGAGTGGTATTTTTTTATTGATTCCACAGCTGCAACAGCAATAGCTTCTTCTTCAGGATAATAAGCGATCGCATCCGATAGATGCGGTTCTGGAATGTTTAGCACGCCTTCTAGCATGGCGTGGAGGCAATACGCTGCATAAGTAACATGATACCCGCCTTCTTGCACCATAAGCAACCTTCCCTGGCTGTGTTCCTCTGCCACTCCCCTCATTATCTGCCCAATCCTTCTGTATCCATTCATCGTCAGGCTTTGTCTCCCGTTTGGATCAAACTGCAGATCCGCCAGTAAAAAAGTGAGTATCTGTCAGTCCATGGTATTCCAAGCACCTCACAAACTAGACAGGCTGCATCACTTGCAAATGTTTGAAATCAAAACCTTGGCTGAACTCTAATGATGGAGAAGAAAGAACAAACTGAAGCAATGCAAAACCGGAGCAGCTTACATAAGTTATCTGTTTACCCGTAACCAAGGCAATAAACCCTGCACAGTGCTTAGACAGACTTTTCTAGTCCGGGATAAGTTACATGAACCATAAACAACTATACCAAACTGTGATTAATGAAGTTTCTAATGGAGTACTGAAACTGCAGACTCTGTAAAATAGTTAGGTCTCGATAATAACCCACCTATGGCAAAACATGTGGTCAGCTCAAATAACCACAAAAAAAAAAGGCAAACACACTTGCAAGCAATAGAGCTAAATTAGCGGCAAAGAGGCTATACTCAGTGTGGTTAGCATAATAGTGCTGATTGGATTTGAATGCTAATGAGGGAAAATTACAATTAAGCTTTTGGCAAAGAAAGAACTCACAGCGCTAGAATCTTGACCAACAACGAGAACAACCATATCGGGTCCAAACCTTCTAACAGCAGGAACCACCAGCTCAGTCATGGCATATTCATAGCCACGGTCACCAGTGCCATTAGGTAAAGGGACATTCAGATTGTAACCCAATCCCACGTCTACACCAATTTCATCAATTGATCCTTTCTGCGGGTGAGACGATCCCCACGACCCATGGTTCATATGAAGTGACACCGTAAGAACCTTATCAGATGTATAAAACCCTTCAGCTGTGCCATTTCCATAGTGCACATCGATGTCAATAGCCGCAACTCGAGAACAAGAACCCGAATCTAACGCCAGCTTGACAGCAAGAGCAGCATTGTTGAGGAAGCAATACCCATCGGCTTGAGTAGGCTGTGCGTGGTGGCCTGGTGGGCGTACCAGAGCGTAAGCTATCTTCCCATGGGAATCAAGAATATGTTGCATAGCTGATAGAGTTGTTCCAGCTGCAAGAAGGGCAGCTTCCCACGAGCCTGGGCTCATGAAAGTACCTGGAGCAAGTTCACACCTTTCTCCTGATTTATCTGCCTCCACTAGCTTCTCGATGTACTCTGTGCAACGATCACAATGAAAGCAAAGATCACAGGTCAAAATCGAATTCGTTTTGAGTTCAATTGCAAAATTTTAGAGACATATACCATAAAAGTTCCTTCTTTTACGCCCTAAATCTCGAACCTTAGATTTGACATACCTGAAGTGTGAAACTTCAGAAGCTCAGATATGATTGCTGGACGTCCAGTAAACCAATTGGCATGAGGAGCGATGGGACCGCGTCGGAGAATCGAAAGCATGTTCCTGACGCGATCGGCGTTCTCCGGGTGCTTCTCCAATACGTCGATGAACCCAGGGTCGTGTCCGGAGTCGAAGACGCCTAATACGGCGTCGTGTCGGAGCATTCCGTCGTGCCAGAAGACGTCTACGCGACTGGAAGCCATCGAAGAAGCCGGCGACGGAGATGAGACGTCGGAGGCCATCGGTGGTGGATAATGAATGGAAGATGAGGATGACGGTCACGCGCAACACACGTGTTCTGTTCTGTAAGTGAGTCGCACACTCGCCATTGGACATAGGGGTATAAATGTCTTTTAATGTTAAAACATTCTGTGTTTATAATTACATCATGGGTTAATTTGATTAGTTCAATTGCTAATCATATATATAAAAGTAGAGTTTCAGTCTCTCCTTATTAGTCCACTTGGCAATATAATTTTAACAAAAAAAAAATTATATTAGAACACAAATTTAAAATAATTAATTTTCACATTTAACTCACATAATATAAAACTGAAATCTTTATAGCTTCTCCCTATAAATTATGCATTAACTTTATTTCTCCACTAAGTTATATTAATCAATTGTATTAAAACAAAATAATAAATTAGAATTGTAACTCTCATTTTTCTAAATGTAATTTTTCATCATTTATCTTCCTATAAATATTCATTATCTTATTCTCTTAGTCTATCACTCTTTCATTCTCTCATCTTCTTCCACTACTCTCAAATCTCTTTTTTGTTTTGTTTTGTTTTGTTTTGTTTTTGTTTGTTATTGTTGTTGTATGGGTTATAAAAAATCAAATCAAATATCATTGTAAAAGCTTAGTTTTAGAGTTTGTATGATATGTATATCTTATATATTTATTTTAATCTTTTAAAATGTTTATCTCCATTTTCTATTTTATATTAACATCTTATAAGTCATTATTTTCATACTTCCTTACAATATTCACCACACAATAAGATCATAAAGTTGAAATGATCCATATGTAATTATCTATTATGTCTCTGGTTATCTCACATATTCATGTATCATTTTTAATAATTTATAAAGATCAATATAATATTTAAAGATCAATATAATTATCCATTTATCCATTTATAAAGACTATTTTGTTTTGTGATCCAATTGTTAAATCTGCAGAGATCAATATAATATATATATATATATATATATTTTTTTTTTTTATGATTTGAGGTTTTTGAAAACAAAAAGAACATAATTAAACAATTGGTTTTTTGTGTCTTTAATCAAAATAAAAAATGATCCAAAAAACAAAACATATTCAACTGGAACTTAAATATAAAAATAAAATATAATTTTAAAAATATCATTTCACTAAATTCTCTAAAGATGAAACCATTAGTATGAAATCTAGCACTATAAATTAAATTGATGAGTGAAAACCAAAAAAATATAAGTTATCCTTGGGATTTTAAAAATTATTGAGATTGAAGAATTCATATAATTTTATAAGAAAACTAATTTAGTTTGTCACTTAAAAAGTAATATTTTTTATTTTGAAATATTATGTGTAAGTGTTGAGTTTATATCAACAAACAACCAAATCATGTGAATTTTGATTCAGCCACTTGGTATTCCTTTTATTTTAGGTTATAAAAAATTAAAATATTTATTTATAATTAAAGACATGTAACTCCATTTAACTCAAATGTAACTCCTATCCAATAATTGTACATTAATTCATTCCTCCTACTAACTTATTATCTTTCAAGAGAAATTTATTTTGGTTAAATTTTAATATTTTTTATTTATTTTGGTTGGCTAAACTTATATTCATATTTTGGTTGGCTAAATTAATATATTTCTCATGTAAAATTATTGTTTATAATATATTTCTCATTTCAAAGTTTAAAGCAATATATCATATATATAAATATAAGGTTTTGGTCTCTCCTTATTGGTTGATTTTCATTTAATGTTTTCTAATTTTTTTTATTTTTTTTTTTGCTTTCTAATTGCTTTAAACAATATTTAAGATCCAATAAACACAATACATTTAACTCACACATTAAAATAAAATTATAACTGAAAATAAAATAAATTATGCATTAATCATATTCTACCACTCAATTTTATTCAAACACAATAAATTACTATTGTAACTCCATAGTTCTAAATGTAACTTCCATCATTTCTTATCATATAAATAAGCATTCTCTCAATCTATCATTCTCTCATATTGACATTCTTTTACTATCTCATTTTCACATTCTTTCATTCTCTTCTACAATACCTCAAATCATTTTTCGTTTTTTTTTTATTATTTTTGATTTCTTATTTTTGTTGTATGGGTTGTAAAAAAAAAATGAAATATCATTGTAAATTGTTAATGCTAAATTTTAATTTTAGAGACTACATGATATATATTTTACATTGTTCTTATTTTAAAAGATTTATCTCCTTTATCTAATTTGGATTATTATCTTATAAGTAATCATTCTCTCTTCCTCTCCCACCAATATCAAATGTTGTTATATCTCATATGTGTTGTAAGAGTTTGATTCTATATTTTAATTTAGAAAGTATTATATATATATATATATTACATTGTTCTATTTTTTAAAGATTCATCTCCATTATCTAATTTGGATTACCATCTTATAGTAAACATTCTCTCCTCCTCTCCTACCAATATCAAATGTTGTTATATCTCATATGTGTTGTAACTTGTAAGAGTTTGATTCTATATTTTAATGTAGAAAATATTATATATATTTAACATTGTTTTCAATTTTTATTTTATTTATATAAAAAATATTTCTTTTATATTTCTTGCCTTTCTAATCTATTCATATTTATTTTTTAAATTTGCATAGTTAAATTTAAATTCACATATGTTGGTTTTAACAAAACAATCAACTTTATTTGAGAATTAGATGTTCCTATTCATTTTTAAACGATCAATGTGTAACATATAAGCATTTTGTCTTGCAATCACAAGTTCCATTTCCATTGCTTAACTCCATGGTTAAACTATAATATATGTTGTCCTATTTGTAGGAATAACAACATACTTATTTAATTTATTTAAAAGAGCAGATGATTAAACGAAATAAACATTTCTCCAAATTTTATAATTCAATCAGTGAGTGTACTTATTACTTTGAAAAACTTTTACATTGAAGTTCATAAAATCATATAAGAAAACTAAAATACTATATCACTTCAAATTTGGAAGGAAACACTTGGTATTCCTTTTAAAAAAAGTCAAGACACATATAAAAATTTATTAATATTTAACTCACTTTAAAGACATTAAAGGTCATTTAACTCAAAAATAACTTCTATCCAATAATTTCATACATTCCTCCCACAAATAAAAAAATATATATATATATATATATGTTCAAGATTGTATTTAAATATTACATAATTTTTTAGTTAGCTAAATTTATAGTCACATATATACAATATATATACATAAGAATTTATATTACTTATTAACACCATAATTCGACCCATTATTTGCTTAACTCAATATTGGTTTCAAAGCCAACTAAAGAAAAACAGAAACGATCTTATTGATATTAGACCAAAACATGGGCATACAAACATAATCACTTACACGGAAGATATTTTAAAAAAATAACTTATTATTGCAACATCAACGTATGAAGGGTTTACATAAGCAGTTAATTAGAAAATCTATAATACAATAAATGTATTGGAAACAATATCAGTCAATGATAAGATTGGATCCTCAAAAGCAAGAAACAACATCTTCATAATTCATAAAAAATAAACGCCACAATTATACACATCTGAACGAAATGGTATAAACATATAGTGTATAAATAAAAGTGACGGCAAAGCCCGTATATGCCTAATTAAAACGAAATAATACAAAAGAGAAAACGAAAAAGACCAAAAAAAACAAGAAAGTGCCAACTACACTACAACCCACGCGTTGCGTGGGGAAGCACCTAGTGTATTTTAGACAAGAAACTTCGTGCTTATTGGGCTGGAGACTGGACATATGCTGATAGTGACAAGGTATACTGTTATTGATTGGGTTTATTTCTTTTGGAATTTTCATTTTTTCATCTTACATCACATAAGACATTTTATAGTCTTCTTCACTACTCACTTGAATTTCATGGAAACATCAAAAATATATTTTTCTTCCCCCCTCGTAAGACATTATGTATCTTTTTTTTTTTTTTTTTTTTAATTTTGCGTTATTAGTATATAACTATATATGCATATGAATATGATTACTATTTATTTATTTATATAGTTAGACCAGACTTTGTTTATAAATCACAAAAGGAGATTAGTGCAAGAAAGATAGCAATTATGATTTGGGACCATTGAATTAATGGGATTTTTTGCCCCAATTGTTACGTACGCAGATGTAAAACGACTTTGAAGTCCCGTCCACCATTCCGACGACTTGAAAGTAAAACCACAACAACAAAAGTCTTTGGGAGGAGATGAAAGAACCATTCCGAACCTCAAGAGGGGGTAATACTGTAATTAAACCAAACGACTCTGAGTCAACACATTCTTCTTTGCTATTATAAATCCCCCCCAAAGCACAATTTTCACTAACCATGGTGAACTGATAGAGAATAGAGATTCTGAAAAAAAAAAAAGAAAAAAAAAATGGTATTACCTCAGAAAAAGCTCTGTTCTTTCTCCATCTTCCTCTTCTTTTTACTCAGTATCGCTCCATTGGCTTTCTCCGAGATCTTCTTAGAAGAACATTTCGAAGGTGAAGTATATATATATAAACACTCTTCTCTCCTTTTCCGGATTACGAAACATCGATTTGTGTTAAAAGTTTTTGAATTTTGTTGCTATATATGATCAGAATAAGTAGTAATTTGACTTGTTAAGGATAGAATCTATCACTCAACTAGAATCTTCTATTTTAGGATTTTACTTTTCTGGTAGTATAACGATTATATGGTTCTAGATTCTTTCTCTTTTTGTTTGGGTTTCTATTTATAGATTTATGTAATTAACTTAGTCAGATTGTGTTTTTAGGTGGATGGAAAAGCAGGTGGGTCTTGTCTGATTGGAAAAGAAACGAAGGCAAAGCTGGAACCTTTAAGCACACTGCCGGCAAATGGCCCGGCGATCCTGACAATAAAGGTATACATCTCCTTTTTGCCCACCCTTGATATGTAATTTCAGAACTCTTATCTTTTTGGCGTTAAGGGCTTCACTTGGTTTTTTTGCAATGCTAAGTGGATTTCTTACCATCTGCAGAATAAGAGAATCTTAGTCTCCGTTCTCTGTGATTTCATGCGTTGCCCTGTGATCTTTGTTATGCTGCAGTGTCTTTCTTCTTTGATATGTTCTTGTCAGCAGCTTGTTTTGTATAGATCTTTAGCTTTTTTTTTGTTATGTGAACTAGGATATATGTAGTTATTAAGCGTACTGGCTTTCGATTCTCTGAAGTTAACTTGAGGGATATTAGGATCTTCATTTGGTTACACTTAAGGAACTTTTTTAGTTCTTTGATTTGCTATTGTCAGCAGCAGATTGTGTGTAGATCTTGAGCTCTCTTGTAACGTGGAGTTCTTTAGGTGTACTGGCTTTCGATCTTTGAATTTAACATGAACAAAAATAGAATCCTTTTTTTTGGTTAAACTGAGGAATTTTTTTGTTCGATCTTTCTTCATGTGTTTAGGTATTCAGACCTATAATGATGCCAAGCATTATGCAATTTCTGCAAAGATTCCTGAGTTTAGCAACANTTTTTTTTTTTTTTTTTTTGCAATGCTAAGTGGATTTCTTACCATCTACAGAATAAGAGAATCTTAGTCTCCGTTTTCTGTGATTTCATGCGTTGCCCTGTGATCTTTGTTATGCTGCAGTGTCTTTCTTCTTTGATATGTTCTTTGTCAGCAGCGTGTTTTGTATAGATCTTTAGCTCTTTTGTTATGTGAACTAGGATATGTAGTTATTAAGCATACTGGCTTTCGATTCTCTGAAGTTAACTTGAGGGATTTAAAATCTTCATTTGGTTAAAATTAAAGGAACTTTTTTAGTTCTTTGATTTGTTATTGTCAGCAGCAGATTGTGTGTAGATCTTGGGCTCTCTTGTAACGTGGAGTTCTTTAGGTGTACTGGCTTTCGATCTTTGAAATTAACATGAACAAAAATAGAATCTTTTTTTTTTTGGTTAAACTTAGGAATTTTTTGTTCGATCTTTCTTCATGTGTTTAGGTATCCAGACCTATAATGATGCCAAGCATTATGCAATTTCTGCAAAGATTCCTGAGTTTAGCAACAAAAACCGGACTCTTGTTGTCCAGTACTCAGTCAAGATTGAACAAGACATAGAATGTGGTGGCGCTTACATCAAGCTCCTCTCTGGCTATGTTAACCAGAAGCAGTTTGGTGGTGATACTCCTTACAGGTAATCTTGTGCCTTATACTTTGATGCCTTAGTCAAGTTGCCTAGATTTAGTTATGTCGTCGTTTATGAGACTATAGTAGGAAGAACAATGACGAAGTTGTTGATTTAGTTGATTCCAAGAAAAGGTGGAAATGTTTTTGGATTCCGTGAACTAATGCTCATGCTTTTTCTCTGGGGATTCATCATTAAACTGTTCATTACTTTTTCTATGCAGTCTAATGTTTGGACCAGATATATGCGGAACGCAGACAAAGAAACTTCATGTTATTCTTTCGTATCAGGGACAAAATTATCCGATTAAAAAGGATTTGCAATGTGAAACAGACAAATTAAATCATTTTTACACATTTATTCTGCGGCCTGATGCTTCTTACAGCGTTCTGGTCGATAATAAAGAGAGAGAATTTGGCAGTATGTACACAGACTGGGACATCCTTCCTCCAAGGAAGATAAAAGTCAAGAATGCAAAGAAGGTAAGGTGCTTGTAAGGTTTCCAAGAGTCTTTCTTTATGCAATTTGAATTGCTAAACCAAACATTTGCAAGATTGGATAGCCTTTTCCTGACAAGAAAAATGGATTACGATTTTGATCTTTATCTTCCTAGCAAGATCAAGATATGCAGTTACACTAAATTCCTTTCGCTTTCACCTTGATAGATTTTACCGATCTGTTTTTGCAGCCAGAGGACTGGGATGATAGAGAATATATCGATGACCCCAACGATGTCAAACCCGAGGTAACTTGCGTAGCAGTATAGAAATGACTATTTGTATTAAAAGGAACCTACTCAGTTCCCATGCTGTTAATTCTTAGTTTGATTCAAGGCACTCAGTTCTTTCTTTCTTTTGTAACCAGGGTTATGATTCTATTCCGCGTGAAATTCCAGATCGTAAAGCTAAAGAGGTATGTTACTGTTAAATTGGATTCTTTAACTGGTTGTTTTGTTGTTAGTCTCAAGCATCCATCATTCTTTCTACGTCTTCTATCACTGCAAATTCTGAAATTATGTCCCTTTTTTTTGGAACTCATTAGTTTGTCTGTTTGTGATAGAGTTAAGCTTTATGTCTGATATCTCTCTCTACTTGTTTAGCCTGAAGACTGGGACGAGGAAGAAAACGGTCTCTGGGAACCCCCTAAGATCCCAAATCCTGCTTACAAAGGTCCTTGGAAAGCAAAGGTTATTATTTGACAGTCATCAATAGTTATATAGATTACCAAGTATTCTTCTACACCATTTGACATTTTCTCAAAATATTACTTTCCGACAGAGGATCAAAAACCCAAACTACAAGGGAAAATGGAAGACCCAATGGATAGATAACCCAGGCATGTTTCTGTCTATTTAACTGCGTTTTAGGATGGATTTATGATTTTCGTAAATACTAAGGTTGAGCTTCTTGGTTTTTCACAGAATTTGAAGATGATCCAGATCTTTATGTTCTGAAGCCTATTAAATATGCAGGCATTGAAGTGTGGCAGGTAAGTTCTAGAGTTTTTTTGAATTATATCCAGTTAACTTTTATAATCACTCCATCACTAGACATTGTATATAGTAGTCACTGCCAACTAGTTAAAGTTAACATATATAGACGAGAGAACCAGTTTATATAGTGTAACTGGATGAAGACATTGATGTTAATACTGCAGGTGAAGGCTGGTTCTATCTTTGACAATATCTTGATCTGCGATGACCCGCAATATGCAAGAGGCATCGTGGACGACTATTTTGACCAGCACAGGGAGGTAGATTTCAGAGCCTTAAGATATATTTTTTTGCTTCTTTTTGGATAGAATTGAAGAAGAAAACTTCCTCGTGGTTTTATGTACGAAAATGTCTTGGTAAGTAATTTGATATGCTATATACTTTTCCCATGCACACCAGTCTGAGAAGGAGTTATTTGCGGAAGCTGAGAAAGAAAGAAAAGCTAGAGAGGATGAGGTTCGTAGTTTACAAACCACATCTTGTTTCCTTTCCAAATCTTATCTGTACATCTTAGTTACAAGCATGGCCATACCAATTGACGTTTACAGGAAGCTAGAAAAGCACGGGAAGAAGGAGAGCGTAGAAGGAAGGAAAGGGACCACCGGTATGGAGACAGGAGGAGGCGTTACAAACGTGTAAGTACATACTGAGACCAAATCAGTTATAGTTTTGCTCTTTCTTAACCTTGTTTTTTTTTTTGTGGGGAAAAAGTGAATGAGTATGTTTGAAATGTATTGGTTTGTTTTGTCTTGCAGCCCAATCCACGTGATTACATGGATGATTACCATGTAAGTGGTTTTTTCTATCGCACCCACTTTAAAGAAATGGTTTATGCATCATTTTAGTACTACTGAGTCACATCTTAATTGTTCTAAAATTGTAAATTGGTATGATTCTGAATTTTCGTGTAGGACGAGCTGTAAGGCGCAGTGGTCGGCATTTTGGCAACCATTGGAAAAGTTAACTTATTTGGCTTAAATGTGTGTGATTGTAATTTCATAAGTTGTAATTGTTGGTATTCATTTTCGGTTCCTATAATGTATTTTGACATGAAAACTTTTGAGTTGGTTATTTTGCTTTCAATACAAACTTTCTAAAATTACAAAGAACGAAAAACTACCATGCAGTTGATCAGACACTCAGACTAAAAATATAGGTATATGAAGGGGTGGTTTCAAAGCTAACTCTATACTATAATTTATCAGATGCGCTATTATTCCTTCCGTCTTAAACTGAAAACATATTAAAATAAATTTTTATATATTTTACAAATTTTCTTATTGGGCAACACATTAAAACAGTGGGAACAACATTTAACCAAAAGCAAAATTTATATTTTAAGATGATATTTAATTTAAAACGGAAGGAAGAGAAGATTGTTATGTTGTCATTAGTAAATTGTTATTGTTCTCGTTGATGTATCACTATATCAATTTAAGCAGACGTACTGTTGTTGACAAAATTAAGAATAGTCAAATGCTACTCCACCTAGCTAATGTTAGAAAGCCAATCTAATGGAATAATCTAGAATAGTAGTAGTTTACCAACAATTAACAAAAGAAGAAGATAAAAATAGTAAGATAATATAACAGTGATATATATATTTTTTATTGTGTGAAAACGAATACGAAAGTCAAAGAAACAAAACGAAAGAATTTTAAATGCGTTTTAATGTTGGGCACAAATGTTTAATTGTGTACCTTTTCCCACTTTAAATGTACGGTTCATATCATATCATTTGACGACTTTAGAAAGTATAATTTTTTTTCAATTTGACGCATAACGCACTAAAGTCGTTATCAATAGACTTTTATTTTTTTGGGGTCTAAATGGTTCGTTTAATCTGGAACGTCCTTAAAATATATAAAAAGATTTACTTGATTAAACTAAAGTATTAAATTGATATAATCAATTGCAGAAAGTCTATAGGGTGCACGGTGCATCTTGAGAGTTTTTGATACGTAAGTGGAGCACTCATGATAAGCGAAGTTATCTATTAAAAGTGTTTTAACTGTAGCTTCTACAATGTGTGACACACCATTGGAATCCAATGACTGCTTTGACTGTTGTTTAATTTTGTATATCATCTTAGTCTTAGCGGTGTATTGTGTGTTACCCGAATGTTTTGATAGATGCTCCTAATTGTAGTCCTTTTAATGAATATAAACTCTAAATAATCATCATATGCAAAATTACATATTGGTAATGTTTAAAATAACGAAGTGACAGAGGAAACATGACTTAAAGTAGACTCGAACTAGGACGATCAAAGAGGTTTGGTGGTGTCAAACTCAGTAACTAGGCAAATCAATCAGTTTAAATATGTAAACAATTAGTCTAAAGACTTCCTTCAGGTTTCAAGATCATCATAATTGATGATTACCATGCCTGGTGTGATTTTTCTATCAAGTCGATTAGGTATACATATTTATATATGGACTAAATCGTTGGATCTGGATCATCATAATTGATTACCATGATATGAAATATAGAAAAATTTAGAGACACACATATATATATATATATATATAGAATTGGTGCAACAGAGACGTATACTCAGCGAATGGAATTACACGGATCTTCTTACAAAAATTAGAGTTTAAAACAAAAGGTAAGGTTGAATGATGGAGACAAATACCTAATTACCTTATTATTAACTTACCCTCCACTTTAATTTGCGCCCCATTGAGTTCAAGAGTTTTGAAGAAAAAAAGCAATTGGAGACATAAAAAGGGCTAATAGACAAACGAGCACGAGAGCCCGTGAGCTTACGATAACATGGGCACCTTCGCTCACATTTTCCTAGGGGTAATAATGACATCTCGCAATATAACATTTATCAATCAATTTTCAAGTTTTCGAAAACATAACGCATGTCATTTATATGTGTTTTCCTCATCCTATATTCTCTTAGAATTCTAATTTCTTGATTTTAACACTAACCCTAACCATTTTGCGAACAAATCCCCGATGTAAAGAGGAGAAGAGATTAATTCTTCGTTATTTTTATAGGTTAATGAGAAACATATGAAATTTCCCCAAAAAAAAAGAGAATGAGAAACATGAATTTGTAACTCTTGGCTTTTTTTTCTTTTCTTTTCCAAAAGCAAAAAAGGAGAGGAATACACATACTAATACTAGTGAAAAATGATACACACATCCTGCATATTCCTTTATATATTGTTTTGTATATCAGAATTGTTTTTACAAATGTTATCAGCATACTTCTTAAATATATAGTAAGGTGTCAAGAAATATATTTTTTTAATTTTATTTATAATAACCTTCTTTTATGATTTATATAAATTGGTTTTATTATAAATATTTATTAAATTATCTATTACGTTAGTTCATGGGAGAACATCAATTCATGTGGTAATCTAAGAACATCGGTGCAATGTTTCTGCAGATAACTTTCCACTATTCAAGTTAAATAAAAAGTACATGTAATACATAACTTGGTTGGGAAAGAAAAACAGAGAGAATACATGGTCGAATCGAATCAGGTTGGATCGAAAAAAAATCTTGTTCGAAAGGAACTTTATTTATTATACATATGATTAGTCCCCTGCTCGCCACCCTTAAATCCTATAATAAATTTAAATAGTTAGTTATATTATTATTTTCTTTATATCACCACTGTTTAGAAGATCACTAGCATTAGTGTGCCCACATGATACACGACTCGTCTGTACATGTATATTACTATCTTCTTCATGTTTGTCATGGATCGAATCATCATCGTTAATCTCTATGGCGACATGATGACAGGAATCCACTGAACTCTCCCCATGCGATTGACCCTCATTGTTTGATGTAACAACATCACCTAAAATCGTAACAACATGATGATGATCATCACTATCACCTTCATAAGATTTGATTGGCACGGCACTAGTAGTGCTTCCGGCATCCGACTTGGACGACGACTTCATCTTGTTCTTAAATTTAGCTGCGGATGCAAGCTCATGCACGGATTCTGAGATCTTTTCCGTTAAATTAACAATGTCAATGAGCAGAGAGACTGTAGTCATCAATGAGATCATTTGAAGAGGCTCAACATCGTTTAAGATGCCTGACTTAAGTAAAGTGGAAAGAGTTTTGCAAGCAGATTGTGAGTTTACTACATGGATATCCGATGTATATGAGTTTGTCATTTTCTTTAATGAAATGGACATTTCTTTCATTGACTTCCCCGACTCCGAGCTCATTCTTCTTAATGGTTCTTCTAACTTTTTTTTCACGTCCATTGGGATCTAATAGACAAAAAAAAACAAAGGGTTAGAAAGACCATATTATTCCAGTATGTGTAGTTTATATTTACATGCATGTAAAAGTATTCTGTTTAGATTGTTTTGCTCTTTTTCATGTATTATATTAATTTAAAATCCCTAACAAAGTATAAAGATCAAAAGTAATATACCTGCATATCTGAGTTGATGTATGAATTCAAGGCATCAATCCGGTAAGCACATTGCCGGAGTAATGCACCCACAGCAAGGTACTGTTTCCATGGATGCCTAAATCTAAATACACTGTGACGTGGTTCCCATTTTGCGAAATTAGCCTGACCACACAAAATTAACAAATATCAATTACAAAAATCCAGTCCAAGTTAGTACAGAAAGGGTAAAATTATAGAAGTGAACCCACCAACGCTTCTTCATTGCTTTTTGAGTTGAGAACACTTTTATATCTCTCAAGATTCCTTCTCCTCTTCTCCACCTCTTTGATGTCCCCATCCTCTGTCGCTTCAAAATATTCGTCTCCAAATTCTGCCAAATTTCCACTTTTTAATTCATAACTCAATGAGAATATATATATACATGAGAAATAATTTCAAAGAAAAAGACAAACCTTGAAGGAAGTGGGCAAGTGTGTCAAAGTTGGAGGCAAGAAGAGAATGAAGGTCTTGTCCTGCCCAGACAGGGCAGACAAAGATAGAGATAAGTACGCAACTAACTCCTCCCATCATCACTGTCGATAGTCTCTTATGTGCCAAATCCAATATCTCGTCCTCTCTAAACCCCGACACTGATATCAGTGCGAACGTCAATATGAATATCAATACCCCATAATCATATCTTGCCTTCACCCGCGGGAAGAACCTCACGAACGTCGACAATGCAGCTGCACATATACATATATTAACGTTAGTGTACTCTTCTTCGAGATAAATATAGGCAGGCATATATGCATGTTACTAGACTCTCATGTAGCAAAAATAATATAGGGTTACCTTGGATAAAAACAAAGATGGCGAGAAGAATGGGTTCTACTGTTGGACCTGACAAACTTGCTAGGTGATGCGCTCCAATCCCTAGTCCTCCTGCTACTAATGTTGCCACTGCTCTATTAATTCCTTTCCCAAGCGTAGCCCCTAAAACACCCACCAAACCAAGAGTTAGAGAACCATTTTAAATATTATAGCTAAGATTATATCCCTTTGATATTAGACATGTTCAAATATTAGAAAGTGGCTGATTCTGATCACATGACCGATACTGACCTACAGAGAATTCAAAAACGACAACTACGGTCATGACAGCCCACATTGCATTGACACCGAAGTTATCGTAGAGAGGTTGGTAATAATAAAAGGAAGAGACAAACGCAAGAGCAAGTCCCACTTTGAAAGCATGAACTACTCTTCTCGGATCTTCATTCCCTACTCGCCTCCCTTCTCTCACTATCTCTCTCACTTTCTCCATCACACCTTTTTTGAATGATCACTCAACTCTCTGATAAGTTTCAGAAAGAGAGGAAGAAGAAGTAGAACGATCACTTGTTGTTTTGAGCATATGGATCGACGTTATTTATAAAGAGCATTAACGTGTCCTGTTTCGGACTCGTGAAATTTTATTTTATTATCAAAAATAAAAATAGTGGTGCGTTGTACTTCGAACGTTGATAGTTAAAGAAATTGAAAATGAGAAAAATTATTAATTAGAGACAGAGTATAATACATTTAATTAGAGGCAGAGACTACTTACGTAACCAAATTCTACTTTGGTGCTGATTTTAATTAATCCGGTATTTAAAAGCGACTATCAGTAAATTGCTTTATGTTTCAATATTTAATTTATTTGCAAAACTGCCTATAAAATTTTCACGACAAAAAAAAAATCTTTATATAAAAAAAATAAATAGTGCTATCCAACATTTGATTTCTAACAATTTTTAAAAGTTGCTACCTGTACTTTGTAATCATTATTAAATTCATAAAATTTCGTAATTCACAACTCTTTCATTTTTTTTCTTCATTTGACAGGAAAAAAAAACTCAATCCACAAATTATAGTCTTTGTTTATAAAATTCAGTGAAGATTATTCATAGTACTATTTAATTCAAACGTGTTATCAAATATTATAACGTTTTTTTGTTTAGTGAGTAACAAATAATAATGAAATAAACACTCTAATAGTTTACGTTATTGACATTACCAATACAACAAACTCCAAAGAAAAAAAAGACTAATCAATTTGTCATTTATTCCATCGTTTCTCTCATTCCAAGTTAGTAAAACATCCGTCCATTTGCTCACTCACATATGTTACTTTCACCCATTTTTAGACCTACCTTTGGTAGTATTATTTAATCTTTTCTTTTTAATATACACCGTATCGGCATATCCACAATTTTTTTTTTAATACGAAAACCGACATATAGTTTACAAGATTTCTTTTTGTTATTAAATAGTAAAATTTGATGTGAGATTTTTTTTTCGCAGCAGAGAGACACGATCAATGGATTTGTAAATAAATATTATTAAAGGAAAAGGTAATGGTTAAAACGCGGAAGTAGATAGCAGCAGCAGAGCAGATGGTGGCTTTTTGCACCGGGTCACACTCAGCCTATAGCCTTGGCATCGCCAAGTTGGCATCAACGTACGGAATTCATTACCCCAATCGTACAAGGCCCCTTTTTATTTATATATAAATCTAACCGATAAATATATATTTTTGTATTTTTTTGTTTTAATACTTTTTTTTATTTGCTAACCTACAAATATGATTTCCACCTTATCTTTAACGCACTGAACCTGATTTTTTTAAAAAAGTTTGTTACTTTATCGTAAGTATGAAAGTTTGACTTTTGTCACCTGAACATTTTTATTAGTATTGCAGACTGCACCTATAATTAAATTTTTTCATACATGCATAATTTCGTTAAACAACTAAGTCTATTGCAAATTACAGTACGGTCACCAAAATCGAAAAATACAGATCACTAAAATCATCTTCTTCAGATCCTCGTCTTTAAAGATTATCTCTAGATACATTTGGCGGTCTATGTTAGGGATCGCTCTCTCAATCACCCGAAAGTAAAACCATGCCAACTTTTATTCTGAATTCAGTTTAGATATATATATATATATTTTTAGAAAAAAAATAAACGCAACGTAAACAAAAACCAATACTTCATTAATGTGACCAATAGTTCAAAAATACTCGAAGGATGGAATTGTATTTGTAACTTTTAATTAGTCTCAAAACTTCAAATTTAAAATTCCCGTATACTTTATTTACCGCTGGTCTCACTCACTTCTATAATCTTGCGGGTACAAAACACTGCTCCTGATCCTTGAGGATCGAATTACTCAGTGAAGACGGTCATTCCTTTTCACATCTTCTAACAAACTCGTATGTATATGTATTTCACCATCTTCATGGTTTGAATGATCATCATCAACAATCTTTATGGCGACGTGATGACATGAGTTCTGTGAACTCTCACCAAGCGAATTATCAACATTATTGCTTGATGTATCAACATCATGCAAAACTGTGACAACATGATCACCTGCATGAGATTCTATTGGCATGGCACGGACAATGCTTCCGGAATCCGAGTATACTGTCGGCCTCATCATGTTCTTAAATCTTGCAGCGTATGCAAGCTCATGTACGGATTCTGAGATTTTTTCGGTTAAATTAACAATATCTATGAGCAGGGAGACTGTTGTCAGCAGTGAAATCATTTGAAGAGGCTCAACATCGTTCAAGATGCCTGATTTTAGTAAAGTAGAAAGAGCTTTGCAGGCAGATTGTGAGTTCAAGACATGGATATCAGAAGAAGATGATTTTATCATTTTCTTTAGTGAAATGGACACTTCTTTCATTGATTTTCCCGACTCCGAGCTCATTCTTCTTAATGGTTCTTCTAATTTCATTTTTATGTCCATTGGGATCTAATAAATAAATAAGAGATAAGAAAAGGGTTACAGAAACGTATATTACGCATAATTGACATCCATTAAAAAGAAATATATCTACTATATTATAAGCATATATAGACCAAGAACTTCATTATAGCATATTAGTTTTTATTTTATTTGAAGTAAAGTTATAGCAATACCTGAAAATCTGAGTTGATGTACGAATTCAAGGCATCAATTCTGTAGGCACACTGACGGAGTAATGCACCAACGGCAAGATATTGTTTCCATGGATGCCTAAACCTAAATTTGCCATGGGGCGGTTCCCATTCTGCGTAATTAGCCTATATGCAAATGAACAAATATAAATACAAAAATCCACCAATTTGTGTTACTATAAACATGAAGCGGTAAGGGAAATAAAGAGGGAGAGAGAGAGAGATTACCCACCAAAGCTTCTTCATCGCTTTTTGAGTCAAGAACACTTTTAAATCTATCAAGATTCCTTCCCCTCTTCTCCACCACTTTGTAGTCCCCGGCCTCCACTCTCGCTTCAAAATATTCGTCCCCAAAATCTGCCAATTTCTGCTTTTACATTCTTTTTTGTTTTTGGTAGGGGATGGGGAGACATTGTCTCCCACAATTTATTCATAACAAAGAAAATTAAATACAACCAAAGTTCCATTAGCATCTGCCAATATAATTTCCACTTTTACATTCATAATCTGCATTCTGTGTTTCTTTAATTTTTTATAGTATATACAGTATATGAGACTAAATAATTTAAAACACTTTCTAAATCAGTTTTAACCTTTAAGGAGCCATTTATATTAGTAATGGGCCTAACTCACTCCCAAAAGCTAGCTCAAGAGAGGAGAATTGCCACATCACATATATATTACCAAGGATCACAACTCCCAACCGATGTGGGATTCTAACAGGCCTCCTCGAGATGTGGGTGGAAAACGGTCCAACGGGAAACAGCCCAAACCCAACATCTCGGAAATACAACAAGACAATGCCATTTATATGGGCTACATAGGTGGGAACCATTTTTGTGGAAATTTGCTTGTTAGGCCAACTTTGGGCTCTAATACCATATTAGTAATGAATCTAACTCACTCCCAAAAGCTAGCTCAAGAGAGCAGGATTGCCACATCATATATATATTACCAAGGATCACAACTCCCAACCGATGTGGGATTTTAACAATTTATAAGAAGATCACCGAAAAACCAATAGTGATATTTTTGGAAAGCAAATTTTGTTTAGTCGTATTTGTGAGGTATGAATTATATATACAGTATAGTGAACCTAAAAAAAGAGAGAGAGAAAAAAAAAACCTTGAAGGAAGTAGGCGAGAGTGTCAAAGTTAGAGGCAAGGAGAGAATGAAGATCTTGTCCAGCCCAGACAGGACAGACAAAGATAGAGATAAAGACGCAACTTAGTCCTCCAATCACCACTGTCGAGATTCTGCTTTCGGCCAAATCCAATATCTCTTCGTCCCTAAACCCCGATAACGATATCAGCGCGAACGTCAATATGAATATCAATATCGCATAATCGAATTTTTTCTTCACCCATGGGAAGAACCTCACGAACGTCGACAACGCAGCTGCACACATATATATATATATATTACCATTACTCCTCCTCGCTCAATCCTCTAGATATATAGATGTATGCAAACATGGGTATTGGGTGTTATCTAGCATTTCTAGCTCTAGAAGTATACTGGGAGACCTTCCAAAAGAAGATTACCTCAAGATGATCAAGAGTTCTTTTTCAAAAAAAAAAAAAAATAAGATGCTCAAGAGTTCAAGATTATAGAAATATATCTCTGATCTAGTCTCTATCCCAAAAAATTATGCACCAAAAACTTGGAACTGCATGGTAATGTAGTAATGGATGAGTGTTATCAGGGTTTACCTTGCACAAAGACCAACATGACCAAAAGAATAGGTTCTACTGTTGTACCCGACAATCTTGCTAGTTGATGAGCTCCAATTCCTAGTCCTCCTGCTACTAGTGTTGCCACTCCTCTATTTAGTCCTTTCCCAAGTGTGGCCCCTAAACACACACCAAACAAACCTTAATTACCCACTTTAAATCTACAATTAAAGCTAAGATTCTAATACATTAATTTATTGCCACATGTTTACAGCAAAAAATCTAAAAACAAGATTACTATATCTAGATTTATATTAGACATACTTAAATGTTAGAAACTAGATGAAAGTTGTCACATGCATGACGTACCAACAGAGAATTCAAAGACAACTACGACGGTCATGACAGCCCACATTGCATTGATACCGAAATAATCGGTGAAAGGACCGAAAGGTTGGTAATAATAGAAGGAAGAGACCACAACAAGTGCAAGTCCCACTTTGAAAGCATGAATTATTCTTCTTGGGTCTTCATTCCCTACTCTCATCCCTTCTTTCACTATATCTCTCATTTTTTCCATCACCACCTTTTGAATCTTTGATGATCACTCAGCTCTCAAGTGGTTTTAGAAAGCGAGGAAAACGTAAAAAAAATGACGTGTTGTTTTCTGTAGAGGGATCGATGTTATTTATAAAGGCAAACCAAGAGAGACTCTTGTTTAGGATCCATGGAATGTCAGTTTTATTAATAAAAGAAAATAAATTAGTGGTGCGTTGCACTTCGAGCTTTTTGAGGGTTAAAGTCTTAAAGAAATGGAAATGTTATATAGTAACCGAGTCGAACCTAGCCCAGTAAGTTGGGTACTAGTTAAGCCCTCCCCTCCATTGGAGTGTTGCGTGAGACTTATACTGAGCTGGATATTAGTTAAATGAGCCGGTAGGAATTAAATTGATATTATTTATTTAACTATTCTACTTAATTATTAATGAATGTACATATATATATATATATAGTACAGGGTATGAGACATGAAAAAAAGTATAATTCAACTTTTCCTTTCAGCTAGTACTTACTTTCTCACTGCAATTGAGATTTGAGAAGATTAATATGACCTCAACACTTGTGCATACAATTACAAACCTCAACAGAAGTATGTTGTTAAAACAATAAATCTAGCTACTCTTACTGAATGTAGCTTGGTCAATTACTGTTTCAATCTAATTTAACACACAAATCAAAACAAAGAAAGTACTTTTATTATACTTACGGGAACCATTACGCTAAGGCCTGCCTAGCCGTACGCACATTTATTTAAAAATTACTTATTAGTAAACTAAGGAAACCTTTATATGTAAGAGTTAAAACAAATGACGAACAACAATCCAAACCTAGGACAAATTATCATTTCAACTTTCAATTATTATATATAAACCACGCAATATAAAATTGAGCAGTCTAGACATCAACTATACGGATGTTGTTACTCGATATCAAAACTATCTAAATCATCGATGCCAAATCACACCAGATTCCGCAACATCAACATGTTTTTCATTTTTTTTTTATTTTTTTGTCGTCGTAACATGTTTTTCATCTTATGACCACAGAGGCGCATTGTATTCATGAATCTCGGCCAAATCGGGTGATTGAGAGCGATCATGACCCGATGATCTATGAACCGACTCAGAATATCAGAGTCGAATTAAACAAACACAGTTTTTTTTTTTTTTTTTTTCTTTCTTTCTTTTTGTCTAAATAGCTTAGACAACCCAAAAGAAGCCAGGAAAAAATTTCGTATCATGATATCAACACAAATGTTACAACGTATGATCTGATAAAATAATTTAAATACACAAAAGCCCCCAATGTCTCTATGATACAGAATTAAAAGAGACGATAGACCATCCTCCAACTAATAAACCATTACCATTCTAAGAACTCATATCCACTCGCCAAGAAACTATACCACAAACGAAAACGAGAAGATGATTTGAAGAAAGATATTATAGAAAAAGCAGCAGACAATGGAAATGAAAGAGAGGACACTAAAGCCCGAACAAATTAAATCTACAATTCACTACTAACCACCACCAAAACTGACTTCTCTAACCTTTCAACATCTCAATTTACACACCCCCTGATATCTCCAAACCTCATCGTTTCTCGTCTATCGCTCATCTTTTTTTCTGTACACATGAGGAACACCAGGAGGCAGATGTTACAAGTGTTTCGGGAGTGGGATGTATATGCACGAGTGCCTCTTTGTCTGCCTCACATCCAAGCCAGAGAACCTCCTCGGTCATTTGCATTTTGTGGTCGTCCTCTGGTTGGCGTAGCTGGCCTATTTGCGTTCAGCTCCTGCAAATATAAAAAAATGCTATGCTAAGTGCCATTTATTCAGGTCAAACTATGGACTTAGATCCAGTAGTGAAGTGAAACGATGGGAACCTGCATCCATGTGTCTTCTATATGTCTTTCTGGTGAAGTTTCAGGCGATGAAAGTGCTGGAGGTAAAGGATGAATGAGCTTAGGAACCACTACAAGATCTCTCCCTAATACCAAGATTGCCCCAGCATTATTCGCAGTACCTGAGGTTATATAGGAATATTCGTTAAACAAAATATTTCCATCAACCATCTAATCAGGTTACGGCACTAGCTAGTGAGTCCATGCACATACCACAATAGTTTGTAGCGGAAAAGAGTGTTATCAAATGCCCCTGAGCAAAACGCTCAAATCCATCCATCACGCATTCATGTGCACGTACAATCAACTGAAGATCATTGTTGTTGCAGAACTCCATGACACGGTCAGGCTGCAATTGCAAAGTCTTGGTGAATGAATAACAGAACAGGTAAATATGAAATACAAAAGCAAGCAACACTTCTATATATATAAGTTATTGTGAGCAAACTAGATTATATTCCTCGGTTTCAAGGAAAAAGTATATATCATATATGCCCAGATTTATATCCGAGAACAGTCTAATAATAATAGTCGATTTTATAAAGGAAATAAGTAATAATGAATATTCAGACAACGTTACAAATTAAAAATACTACTCACCCCAAAAGTCACCAATCCAGGGCCTCTAGCATTCGGCCTTAAACCTTCGACACTGTCATTTTCAGTCGGATCCGACCTAAAGAATTCCAAATTAACATACTAGTTAGACTTGGACCAAAAAGATAACCAGAACAACATATAGGAGATATGGACTGACCATAATAAATCCATGAGCACAATGGAGCCAGCTTCCATTGTAATTGGACGTTGAATATTTTCTATCTGTTCCACATGATTTATTGAACGACCAATACCCCCATGCATACAGATAATTTTCTTTTCGATAGATGCAGCCAGAGGTAGCCAATTGAATAAACGATTTATTCTGTGCCACACCCAGATTCCATCACGTTCACCCTGAAAAGCAACCAAGACATGAGACGGCTATACATAGAAACAAGAGACTTAAAAGCAGAATACATTACCATTCGCTCAATACACTCTATTCGGAAGCCAAAAAGTGCATTAATATCCGCAGCTTCATGGTTTCCCCGTATTAAGTGTACGTTATGCTGGTACTCAACCTGCAGTACCGAATATAGAACCTCAAACCCTCAATAATCAAGCAACTAGAACACCTCCATTAAGTCAAAACTAACATAACACGTTTATAACTACCTTTAAAGCAAGCAGAAGGGAGATTGTTTCTAAACTGTGTTGACCCCGATCAACATAGTCCCCTAGGAAGAGGTAATCAATGTATCTGACAATAATATAACAGAATCAGCAATGTCCCAGCAAAAATAGAGTAGCCTAATGATGTCAGAATTTGTAACGGTGCACTTACGATATGTCTCCAGCGGTAGATGGTGAACCATATTCATCAAAAAGGCGCATAAGATCCCCAAACTGTCCATGCAGATCACCGAATATTTTGATAGGTGCTTTAAGCTGTAAAACAGTTGGTTCACTTGCGAAGATACGTTCTGCACTATCACAGAGATCAGCTATTTCATTGCAATCTAGGAAGAACTGGCGTCGAACAGGAGGCTTCCACCCACGAGGCTTCAGAAGATGAGCTATAACCTATTAAGGCATAGTTAGGTCATACTTTCGTTAGAACTCCAATAATAGACACCTGGCCAAATCACTGAGCGAACACAATTGAACAAAACAGATGATGCAAAGGAATCTTCACCAATGAGTTACCAGTAATGCAAACCAGGAAATAGTATATACCTTTAAAAACCATTTTATAGTACTTTTGATTTATATCACAGCAACCAAACGATTATCCAATGCCACAGAAAGTATTACTGTATATATTTTTCCACATGTAGGATCACAACAATTTAAAGCCCTTTATGCGGTCAAGCAAAATCTTTACCTTCTTTGGAACACTATTGATTGACATTTGTCGATCTAATAGTTTCCTTGCTGCTGTTGCACTTTCCGGTGTCCCATAACTGACACGCCGTCCCTCATTTTCAAATTGATCAATGGATAACTGTCTCACCATTCCACCCAAGGCCCCACCAGTTTCTGCAGCAACCACCACCTAATAACAAAGTGCCAGAATCATTATCAACCAAACAGCATTAGTGGTGAGAATCTGGGATAA